>NW_019396448.1:133983-138330 GCF_000591075.1 Eurytemora carolleeae | reverse complement strand
CGGTCAACGTATTAGAAACCAGGTTGGTGTAAAGTGACGGTCAACGTATTAGAAACCAGGTTGGTGTAAAGTGACGGTCAACGTATTAGAAACCAGGTTGGTGTAAAGTGGCGGTCAACGTATTAGAAACCAGGTTGGTGTAAAGTGACGGTCAACGTATTAGAAACCAGGTTGGTGTAAAGTGGCGGTCAACGTATTAGAAACCAGGTTGGTGTAAAGTGACGGTCAACGTATTAGAAACCAGGTTGGTGTGAAGTGACGGTCAACGTATTAGAAACCAGGTTGGTGTAAAGTGACGGTCAACGTATTAGAAACCAGGTTGGTGTAAAGTGACGGTCAACGTATTAGAAACCAGGTTGGTGTGAAGTGACGGTCAACGTATTAGAAACCAGGTTGGTGTAAAGTGACGGTCAACGTATTAGAAACCAGGTTGGTGTGAAGTGACGGTCAACGTATTCACGATTCACAACAGAACCCTTTAAAACTTCATCAGGGAAATAAAGAGAAAGTCAGAAGGTTGGATAAGTGTTTAAATCTCATAATTTCCTTCTTTGTCTCTGCTGCCTTAATTCTCAAGTCCAAAATGTTGTTTTATATATATTTGTCTTCAAAAGTGTTTATTTCTTATTAACGGAGAACCCACTAATGAAAACAAATTGTTTTAAAGATACAAACATGTCAATATCACTCATAACTAATCAGACAAAGCTTATAATATAATTGGGTACCGTTGTAAATCGGACATGCCGCTTTCGTGCAAAATTGGTTTCGTATTGATACGCAAAATTGGGCAATTATGTTCAAAAACGCGAAACTTTGCAAGAAATACAATATACTGATTCGTGGAAACCCTAACCTTGGGCTGCGAGGGAGGGTTCTTGAGCAAAGGTTTCCGGTGGTTTAAGGACAACTACACCAAACCAGATCCAGCCAGAGAACATTGTTAACATCTAAAACTGAAATTAATTCAGTTCTTCTTCTTTGATAGATTTGTTTTTCTTTACAGGGATTGTCAGGTGTGTACGGATTGTAAAGGAATTGAGTCTTTGTTTCTTCTTTGTTTCAAATTTTCTTCTTTCTATATCTTTGAAACCTGATGGTGTGCACCTTAGATATTTCAAACTTAGATTATTTGATCAAACAGAGCTCATAGTTTAAAATATCTGA
Organism: Eurytemora carolleeae; assembly: GCF_000591075.1. NCBI lineage: Eukaryota > Metazoa > Arthropoda > Copepoda > Calanoida > Temoridae > Eurytemora > Eurytemora carolleeae. The sequence continues at coordinate 137,163 of NW_019396448.1, read as the reverse complement.
GGTATACATTTGGGTGCAAATATATAATTGGATTAGAAAATCTGAATTTGTGGCAAAGCTATCTGTGATATCTAGAATTGTAGCATTGAAAACTTTGTTTTAAACTCTTTAAACGCTGTTTCTGGCATACGGAAATTGTGAATTGAGACTAATCAATGAAGCGTCAAAATGAGCAAACAAACAAAAAAAACATTGGCAAGATAACCTTCTAGTTTTAATCCAAAACAGACTGAAATATCGAAGCCTGTGTATTAACTAGTTTAACTATATAAAGTTTTTAAAAATATACTTCGAAAAGATGCTTTGGAGGTTTTAAATATGATCAGTTTGCATTCGTACCATATATAATACATGAGGCCGAATTTAAAGAGTTTTTGAGCGGCGGCTTAAAATTAAACCGTGGCTCAAATATTCCGCTTAAAATTGTATTGAGTTTTTCAAGATTTAAGTTGGCGTTCAATTAAAACAGGTTTGAGAGTGATTTGAACAACTTTAACCCTATATACCTACTGCCGTGTTGCTTTTCTGTCTGTCTGTCTGTCCGTTTGTGTCCAATAATTTTTTGAAAATTTTGAAAATCCGCGAAACTTTTGTTATTGTTTTACAATGTATACAAAGAGAAAATGTTTACAATTGAAATAGAAGATGGGCGCGAAGCGTCCTATGATCCTAGTTTCATACATTTTTGGACAATTCTTTTTTGTATTGCAATAATTTATTAAAAAAGAAATATCCAAATTTATATCGCAAAATCCATTTATTAAGCAAAACTGTGAAAACACAAAAATTGTTCGAAATACGATGGTGTACGCATTTTAACAAAACCCTCGACCAAACAATTTCAAATTTGCAAAGATAATTGCAAAATAAAAAGTCCAACTCTCAGCCTAATCTTATATGGGCTTGTTTTAGTTTAAAAGCCTCCGACTACATCTTTTTGAATTATGTCCAAAAATCGTAAAGGGGGGTCCTCCCCCCATCCCTACTATTAGAAATAAGAATAATTTTTCCCACATATCTCCACAACCCCATATCTCAACATTAACTGCTACAATTTTTCTCTATCATGGAAATTCAAATTGATTTTACTTCACAGGTTTTTTGGTGTTTAGCCTTTGGGTTTCTTAATTTATTGGGTTCTCTTTGAGACCCCAATAAATTAACGAAAAACAATCAAAACAAAGTGGCAAACTTCAAACAATTTCCTAAGTTTTTATTCTACAGGCCTTTAATTGGTAGCCATTGATCGATAATGTAAATTTTGAAAATGTCCAAAAATATGAAAAATCAAACCATGATTAGACCGGCAATATTCATTTAAAAGCTTTTTTGAGACATCCTGTACAGTGTAGATATATTTTTTTTAATAATCCTGTATACAGTGTAGATATACTTTTTGGGACATCCTGTACAGTGTAGATATATTTTTTTTAATAATCTAAAACATAAAACGCAAATATTTTAGTTTTAAGCAATCTCAAATCTTGACTATACAAATTTTCTCTATCTTCAGATCCACAATTTAAAGAAGGAAATCGTTTCCATATTTGTTTAAATATTTCCGATCTTGAATTTATTTCAAATGAGAAAAAAAAATGTTTTGAAGAGAACCATCATGATAGGTGTGTATACTGATACTAATCATCCTGTAAATCCTACTAATGCTTTCCCTAATTATCTAGTTGACATGGAATACATAAACACAAACATTATAAACCAATATATATTCTAGGGATGGGAAACTTTGTTTTTTTTTTAAATTGAATTTAACTTTTTGTGAATGACTACAAAATGTAAAAAGCAATAATTATTTCAAACGTAAATATTTCAATGCGAATAACACTCTTCATGAAAAATAAAAAAAAATAGTTTTATGGAAAAAAGGTTTAAAAATATGAAAAACTTTCTCTCTAAACATAGTTTTGAAAAACAATCGTTTTAAAAAAAAAGTTTTAAAAGTGAGCGTTTTAAAAAAAGTTTTATAAAACAATCGTTTTAAAAATTGTTTTATAAAATTATATACTTTTTTTAATCAAAAGCGTACAGTTTTTTGAATAGTTTTGAAAAACGAAAAATTTGAAAATAGTTTTGAAAAAAAATATTTTTATAATAGTTTTGAAAAAAGTTTTGAAAAGTTTTTTGAAGAACGATAATTCTGAAAATAGTTTTGAAAAACGATAGAAATTGAAATAATTTTTAAAAAATTTGAAAAGTGATAGTTTTGAAAAAAAAATAGTTTTTAACCCCTAATCCTGTAGTTTTTTTTATATTGCTTAAAAGCTATAATTTTTTATGACTTTTCCTAAATCTTTATTTCACAAATCTCAGGAAAAAATTGTAATTTGTTTGGCATGTTGCCTAAAATAGACTTGATATTAAATTCGCTTTTAATATCACTAAAAAGTGTCCAATCTTTTAAATCCAGGAGAACAATAATCCGGAATAAATGGTTTTTTTGCAAATATTTTGATGCAAAATATAATAAACATTACAACAAACAGTTCTTTTCTTCATTCAACAATGGAAAATTATATTTTTTTAGAAACCATATCAGTTTCAATCAATGATTATGTTTCCGTAGTTTTGCAATGATATTCTTTACACAGGTTTTGTAAACACCTATTATTTTCCATTAACATTCATATCGTAACTCAGACAGGGAGAAAGCAAATAGCTTGTCCAAATTTTTGCAAACTTTTTGCACAACTTTTGCTAACTTTTTGCACAATTTGTGCACTTTTTTGCACAATTTTTATAAATATTTCTGTAGTTAACATATTTCATAATTTTTGAAATAGTCAGGTCAAAAGCATTTCAAAAAGTGTAATACTTCATGTCTACGAAAAATTTTAAATTTATGCAAAAAAAATGCAAATTGCAAAATTTGCAATTTTAAGTGTCCTGGTTTCCAGGTACCCAAGCAAAATAGAATTAAAATTATTTGAAAATCGATAGGTTTTAAAACAATTTGAAAACGATAGTTTTTAAAACAATTTGAAAACGATAGTTTTGAGAATAATTTGAAAACTATAGTTTTTAAAACAATTTGAAAACGATAGTTTTGAAAATAATTTGAAAACGATAGTTTTTAAAACAATTTGAAAACGATAGTTTTGAAAATAATTTGGAAAAACGATAGCCTTTAAAAAAGTTTTGAGAATAATAGTTTTAAACTAGTTT
>NW_019396448.1:1588-133704 GCF_000591075.1 Eurytemora carolleeae | reverse complement strand
GGGGGGGGGGGGGGGGGGGGGGGGTTATGATGAAATAAATATTGAGGAGGTAAGGGGGATAAAGGGGATAACTAGGATGAGAGTGGGGTGGGGGAAAACTATAGATGTTCATGCTTTTCTTACTCTTCACAAGAATTTATATTCTTTACTTTTCCTTTTTCAAGGATTAGTATTGGCGATTCGTGATATAACAACAGAAATACATTAATTGTTAGTTTAACTCAAATCCTACATCATTAAACCTCCAATTTTTCTTTTGATGCAAATATATTCTCAATAGTTCTCAAGAAAACATAATGCAAAACAGGCAAAATTTCTATCATAATAAAGTATAATGTGTTACAAGTTAAAAATAAAGTTGTTTTAGTGTTTAGTTATTAATTTTGACCTTTTTTGAGTTTTTAAGGTCAAAACAATTGTTTGCCTACGGCGTACTCCTTCAATAGCTATTTCTTTGATTTATAAGATATGTACCCCTCCCCTTTTTTAGTTCCTAGCCACGGTCCTGCATTTTGATGATTTTATTCTGTTGAAAATAATGGTGCGAAACTTTGATGTCGTCATTCAATGAGAAGCTTAGGTCAAATTACTGTGAATTTCTATATTTAGGAGTTAGATAGTTTAAAGATTGATTTAAATCGATTAACTATTTACAAGCAAGTTGTTTGAAACAGTTGACGAGCTCAATTCATATTTATCACATTTAACAATTCAATATGTTTACCCTGTCAACATTTTCCTACACAATATAAGAGAAAAGTAGCTGTTGAAACTATTTCAGGGGACATTAGTTCCAAAACTAACACTTGGCCCATTTCTATCACTGAGTGTTATAAATGGGAACTAATTGAAAGACTAGGGGTTTTAGGATCCCAGCCTATATTGAGGGAAAAAGTCGATAATAATAACTATTTTATTTAGCGTCAAAAGAACAACAATTCCGAATTTTAAACTTTTTTCTTTAAACCCTTTACTCTTTTCAAGACAATATGTCAGGTTTTCCATTTTCGAACATATCCTGAATTTGAATCATTGTTGCGTTTTCGAGACAAAACTCATTTTCCCGTTTTTAAGTATATCCCACAATTCGAAACAAATCTCATTTTCAAAACTTACAAAATAAATCACTGAAAGTAAAAATTATCTTCTGAAGCCTAAATTAAATGCTGAATTATATTTAGAATCTAAGTTTTCACATTTATATTTGTTAAATAAAAGAATAAAGTTGATTTAGTTTCCTGCATTTAAAAAAATCAATTTCCCGCATTTCTAATTAAATCTACATTACAAAAGAACAATATCTTTTCTTTTTATTTTCTATTTGTTTCAAAATAGAGATATTTTCGTAAATTAAAAAAAGAATCATCAAAATTTACACCTTATTATAAGTTTAAAATTGACAATTCTTGTTTCAATAAATAGCTGTAGCCATTTTTTATAAATGTATTGTGTAGTTTGTTTAACTCGGCTTGGATTTAAAGATATATACGCTTGAAATAGCTAACTTTGCAGATTTGGCCCATTTCTAACATTCAATGTTAGAAATGGGCCAAGTGTTAGTTTTGAAACTACTTTTTTAGCTTTTGACACTTTTTCTACCCCTATACTCCTCTTACCCTGTATCTTTCATTTATAGTAAATACGTAAATACTAGGGTTTCCAAGCGCAATAACGTTTTTTTTATTTAAGGAAATTTTGTGAAAAATTGTCCCAACGGCCACCCCCCCACCCCGCTATTTATTCCTATAAAATTAATAATCTTTTTGCAAATGATATTAATTTAAAAGTTTAGTTTTGCGTAGATCTTGAATCCTTTTGATTTTAACTATACAACTATATATTGAGTGTTGATAAGTTGCCAATAGGTACTGATTTTACATATATAAGTGTATAGGCTGACCCTAACTTGCAGTCGGTCTAAATCGGTCAGGTAGGACGGAATAAAATATTTAAACTATTATATTTTAGGTAAATCCGAAAGGTTTAGTTGTTAAATTTTCGATCTAAGAGAAATTAGTAAACTGCAATTAAACCGCAACCTGCGGTTTAATCCAATCTACTTAGAATTGGGCTTTAAATTTTAGGGAAAGGTTTTTGCGCAATTTTTATGTGTTGGGGAGGGTACAGGACTATCAAAAGGCTGGTCCATGTTAAAAAAGATCTAAAATAGCCATCATTATTTTTGTTATTAAATCTATAGTTCTAATGTTCCCATGTTAAATGGACGTTTGAACATGCATGTTGTAGCTAAATAATTCTCAAAAACATACAAAATAAATTTTCACATTTTCTTGGCCTATTTTAAACTTTTTTTTCAAACCTCCCCTTGCACCCAAACTATAAAAGTTAACGTTTTGATTTTATCAATGAGTCGGCGAGCTGGCCTCGAAAATTTGGGCTATGAACATGCATAGCAGCCCTGTACCATTACTCTAAGGCCTTTTTATTGGGAAAACAGGGAATACATAACTAGGGCTGGGCAAAGTTCCTCTAATGAAAATAGAGGTTTTTGAAAATAAAAGGTCGAGTCCGTTAAACACAGCAACAACCATTAGTTTTTAAATCGTTAATAAAACGGATTAGCTGGCTTTGAAAAAAAATGGTTGAAAAAGAAAATGTAACGGAATTATTTTTTAAACAATGTGAATTAGTTTTTTTTTGCTTAAAGTTGCATTTTCTTGTAAAAAACTATATTTTTTACATGTTTTGATGTTTTTATTTTTTGTTGAGCTTCTTGCCATTAACGCCGCTAATACATCCTTGGATCTTTAATAATAGTAATGGTTGTTGACAATTTTCTGTTAACGCCATTTATAAAATTGATATCGTTAACTAACGGTAACTTTTAAAAAAACGGTAAATGCCGTTAACGAAACAAAGTTTGTTACCTGAGATCTTATTTTAAAAACAGTTGGAACTAAACGTTGATAAAACATTTAAATCTTAACATTTTTCAAAAATGGTATTGTTTAAATCAAAGATTACAACAAAACAAACCAAGTTTACTCCAGAAATATTTCTCCAAATATCTTCCTTTTTGCGTAAGAAATGTTTAAAGTTTTAATATAAATCTTATAAACCACTTTATGAGTCCATATATGTTTCTAATCATGACAATCAAAGAACAACTCTAATCTTTAGTAAAATTCTTATGCCACTTCGTCAAAATAAATTGTTAAAATTTTTCATCACTCATAAAAACCAAGTTTAAAAAAAAAGCTGTGCTGTATGGTGGAGGCCCATTAACTGCATAGCGGAGGCACGGTCTGCATAGCGTAGGCTTTGTCTGCATACTGGAGGCTCGGTCTGCCTAGCGAATCTGGGAGGCTCGGTGTCTGAATAGCAGAGGCTCATGGCGTGCGGGGGTTCCCTCCCTATTCCATGTCAGGCTGTGACATCCGTCTTATGTTTACTTTACAGCCCAGAGACAGTGCACTGCAAAAAATGCGTACACCTTTGAAATAACTATCTTTACAGAAAAATTCTTTGTGTACAATATAAAGCACAACTGCACTGTATTGTCTATTTTTATCACAAGAAATCAGAATTAAGCACTACAATTACTTTTTCAGAAAATTTCCAAGAATTCTCAGGAAATTCCCAAGACTATCTCTGAATTTGGTTTATTTTAGAAAACTTTTTCTTGGAGAGGTTCTGATAAATTCCTTGAATATGTAATGAAAATTTGTTAGAATTGGTTACAAAAAAATTCCTCTCAATTGGATATAAGAAATTCTCTGGAATTGGTTCTGATAAATTTCCCGGAATAATCACTAGAAAATACGGTGTTCATCCCAACACATTCTTAATGGAGAATCTTTACACGGAAATTCTGTTGACATATTCACGTGATTTCCCCTGGAAAGATTCCTGGGAATTTACGCATATCCATGGAAAAAAATTCTGCGAATTTCCGCGGATTTTCCGCAAAATTCTTTTCCTGTGTATAGGGCTAGTATATACATTTTACTGCGCCGCATTGAAAGCTAAAACTTCCAGGAGATATTTTTAAATGTGATGCATGAAACAATTAGAAGCTAAAAATAAACACGTTAAACAGGGTAAGAAAGATTACAAAAAGCTTTAATTTTTGACAACCTAGCTTATAACCTTTTAATAAAACAATCCGTAGAATATCAGAACAAACACTGTCTGTGGATATATATAAATAAATAATCTATTGCAGAAACTCTCAAATATGTATTTTCTTAAAAAGACAATAATTTTATTCCGATTTGAAATTTTCATAAATATTTTGAAATTCAATAACGTGAAAATCGCTGTTGACATCGAAAGTAAATAGAATTTTAATTATGGTAATATTTAAGTTTTAAGTACAGAAAGTTTATATGTTCACTACAACGTAAACATGATAAGAAAATAAAACAAATTCATATTTTGAAGCATGTGTCAAATTAGTAAATTTTTTCTTCTGTTTTTATTGATTTAAACATGTGTTTAGCACAATCAGATGAATTATGAAGTTTTCAAATGATCAATTTAAAGTGGAAAAAATCAAGAAAAGAAAAATTAAGTAAAGCAAAAAAAATTCTTTGTTAAAAAAATAAAATGTTCTTGTCCATTGAATTCACATGCTTATTTTTTGTAATAATAATATAATCTTTTATAATATTGGCCGCTCTAGGATAGGATAAATAAAGCTTGAAATTGTATCTTTATTCAACCCTCTCTAAATGGAGGGTGACTTAAATTAAATCTAAGGTCTCTTCATGAATGTGCATATTGTGTCTAATTTGGTTGTGTTTGCAGCAGTGCCAGGTTTAGAAAAGGGCACTTTCGTTTTTTTCATTTCGCTCGTTCATCATTCGATAATAACTCGTTTAGCGACTTTTTCAAAATGTCGTTAAAAAAACGTTATTCCAGTTAAAAATAAAAGTTTTTTCAAGTTTGTTCGAAAAAAATGGTAACGATATTTAATTGTTCGTTTTTAAAAACGGATCGGTTATATTATCTCTGCAACGATCTAATCATTCATTCATAAGTCGTTTATTTTTGATAACGACACTATCGTTCACAAATAATTGTGTTTGTTCTGGAAAAGGATTCCCATCTCTTGTCTGGTCTATTTTAATAATGGTATTATTTTAACGTGTCACAAAGAAACACTTCAGTTGATTAAACTCCATAAACTGAGAATACAAATTATTTATTTTTTTAGATATGATCCTAAATTGGCGATGCGAAATAATCATGGGGGGCATGATAATATCAAGGAGTCTAGTGAGCACATGAAAAGAACATATGCAAGTAAGTTTTTATTGTCAATGATCCCAAAATAGGAATTTGACACAACGTTTATTTTTTTCAGTTTTTTATTCAAGTGATTTTTAAGATCGCAAAATTCTGACAACTTATATGTAAAAAAGTATAAATGAAGGCTGTCTATTTCTTTGCAGTTCTGGAAACCAAAACCTCAGAGACTTTAGCGTAATAAGAGAAAACATCGTAAAATTAGATATTAGGATGATAAATTTCACTTTCATAATTCCACTTTTAACTTTTCACACCAGGACCTTTTTACTCGTAAAAGGTCCTCCAATTTCTGGTTGAAATGTGAACAAACTCAGAGCTTCTCAGGGTGAACTGGGTTAATATTTCACTCAGAAATTGCGGTACACTGAAGTCTTAAAATGCCATTAAATAACAATATATTGGGTACCTTGTGGTCCTTACTTGGGTAAAATTATCTGTCAGAGTTGGTCAAAACTAAAAGGCGGGGGAGGGGGGTATGTGCCCCCCCCTCCCCGGCCTCCCCTATTTTTTTGCTAAAACCCTGGGCATTGGGCGCCCCCCCCCCCACGTCCCAAACCCAGTCTTCATAAAGGGTTGAAGAAGCAACCATAAAGGCATTTTGAACCAAGTCTTAAAAATAAGGATTTTTATTATTAGAGAGTGGAAATAAACAAAAAAAGCGTCAATTTCTTTTAAAGATATCTTTTCATGCTTTATTAACAACACGTTTAACTGTAATCTAGTTGTTATAACGACACGTTTAACTATAATCTAGTTGTTATAAGAACACGTTTAACTATAATCTAGTTGTTATAACAACACGTTTAACTATAATCTAGTTGTTATAACAACAACGGTTTTTTCGTCGTTCTTCGCTTGTTGAACAATTTGCAAATATTTTCATATATATTCTAGTTTTAAAAAATCATAATCCCCTTGTATCCACCCCCCCCCCCTCCTCTTTCGACAACGACAGTGACACTTTTACAGTTGATACTTGTTTTATAATGTAATATACCTGTTTTTCTACAGTGCTTGTGCAACTCACTTGTTTACTTGTACTTTAAATGCATGTTAAAGGTTGAGACCAAAACTTTAAACCAGGAATGAAGTTTGATGTGTCCAACGTTACACTGAATTAAGTTCAGTTATAAAAAAACTATGACTTGAATTTAAGTCTAGTTTTTAATCTTTATAAAATTTAAATTAGAGTTTTTAAATACTTGCTCAGACTTTCAGAAATCTAAAACGATTTTAGTTTTAAAAGCAGAAAAGTTCTAGCCTCCTTGCCTGCTCCTTATAAAAGAATAGAACTTGTACTCATCTTTTCTTAGATCTTTTCCTTAAACTTTATTCTTCGAACTTGATATCACTTTAAGTGCATTTTGTCAGTATTGGTATATTTTAAGTCATATTATGATCTTTACTCAACATCAATATTTAAAATGCAAAGTCCAAAAAATGAAATTATGAATTATAGAATACGATTAATCTAAATCTAATTAATGAAAATGGGTTCGAAAGTTTATTCTCACTACTAGTTTCTCCAGTTTACCGAGAAAAGTCTTTCAAAAAACTCTTTCAAACTGTCATTAATAAAATTAATGAGTATAGTTTAAAAACCCCGTCTTGTCTGTATTGTAATTTAAAACCGGTCCTGCTTGACTCTTAAAAGAGTACGATTCACAACAGTACCTTTAAACCCTTTCTCTTATCAATAATTTGAAAGATTAAATATGTATTAAACCAAAATAAAATCTATTTAAATATCCCATAAGGCGCAGTAACAAAAGTCATAATACTTTTGTCATAAATATGTTTTTCTTAATACGTTTGTCATAGTTATAACAAAAGTCATAAATTACATTTTTCATAAAGTTCGCAAGTCATAAATTACAAAAGTCATAACTTTCATTTGTCATAAATACGATTTTCATACTAAACTAATCATACATAATCATATTTTCATATTATTTTTGTATTTTTAAATATGTTAACATATTTGTAATACAAGTTTGGCTATTTGTCCGACTTAGGAAGTTCACTGGCTAGAGACTTTAGGATAATCATCCTGGGGTACAAGATGATAGAGTCACCCTAGATTTTCAGTCGATTTTCGGTAACAATCCTTTTGTTGCAGCTTTTACTCAAATCTCACGAGACGATCCATGTTCCATGCAATTTCCGAGAAAAGCTAGTTTAGCAGATTTGATTAAAAAAATTGCTGATTTTCTACTCTCTTAAACATTTAAAAATGGGATAAACTATAAGAAATGAATGATTTGTATACAAAAATGGGATAAACTATAAGAAACTAGCCTTAGAGGGCGCTTCGCGCCCATCTTCTAAATTAATTGTGAACATGTTCTCTTTGTGTATATCGTAAAACAAAACAAAAATAATTCGCGGATTTTCACAAAAATTTCGTGGATTTTCAAAATTTTCAAAAATTTAATGAAGATCAAATTTTGATGGAGACAAATATTTGAAATTTTGATCATTCATAAACCTCCCCTGTGGGCACGTGATGTCTCACAAAAAATTTGGGCCCGATCGGTTCAGCCGTTTTGACGTTTATTGGATACAAACAAACAAACAGACAAACACCAACTCAGACAAGCCAAATTTATATATAGATATATATATATATATACATATATAAAAGCATGTACCAATTTAGAGCGCTTCACACCGCTTTACCTTCTGTTGTAGTCATCGAACACGATGCAGCAGTTTTCTATGAGAAATAGATAAACCCCTGTACCCCTGTACCCTTGTCTCTTAAGGGTTCTGAAAGTTCCAAAAAATTTGAGAATTTTTCTAAATTTCAAAATTGTTTACTATCAACATTTTTGTTTCCTACACAATTCAAAATATAGGCCCTTAAGAAGATTAGGAGGTTAAAAATTAATGAAAACGTTCTAGAAAATCAAATCTAATTATTGCTACCCTTGCTATACCTATACATCAGTGTAGAAGATATTATATATAAGCAACAATCTTTTTACACAAATTCAAAGCATCGTTGTACTTTTCTTGCGCTCGGTATCTTCAGAATTCATAAAGTACATCGATGCATGGTGTCCTGAACTATAAATATTTTTTTCAAGTTTATTACACGCCACCCCCNAGTATCTATGGGGGCTTGGCCATGAGTAGCCAGTATATATCTTGTTTGATAGCGTGTGCAAAAATTAAAAAGAAAGGAGTAGAAAAGAGAGGCAAAGTACATTTGCTACTGTTAAGAATTTGCGATTCTGTTTGAAGCAATTCCGGAACTCAGATTATAGATACTAAGCTGAACTAATTATATTTTCCCTGAGTTTTATGCCACTGAATTTGTATTCTTAATTAGGGGTTAGAAAATATAAACTAGTTGTTTTTGGAGTTTAAAAATATTGAAAGCAACACTCCGAGAATTAAAAACTATTTTAAAAGATAAATAAATTTGCTGGACAAAATATTTTTGGGACACAGCTAACAATCAGTTAAATAGATTCATGGTCTACAGGGGATAATATTAACTTAATCAACAAAAAAGTCAAATGTTTTCGTAAATCTTAAATAAAAGTTGTGACATTTCTGGTAAAATGCTGGAATAAACGCCCCAGGGGGTGGGGCACAGACTAGTTTGTTATTGATGGTGTAGATAAAAAATGAAGTGCGTAGAACACCTCCCCCCCCTTTTTCCTCTCCCAACTTCTCATAGAATCATTAATATATTCCTAATGAATGCGAAAAATGTTACTGTTTTGACATGCAACCTGTATACACCAACCCTCAGTCCACTTGTTGTTGTTTTCAATGAAAGAAACTAGAAAAACTAGTTTTTCTAGAACGCCTTTTTATCCCTATACATCTACCTATTAAATAGATATAGCTAACCTCTACCTATCTATACACATATCTATCTATCCATCTACCTACCTACCTACCTACCTACCTAGTGTACAATTCTTCTAAATCTAACACTCTCAGATCCGTGAAACAAAAACTCTTTTTGCCAAATTTTCGGTTTGTTTAACCATCTTCAATATTCTTGCTTTAACTCGACCAAAGATTTACTCTACCTAGTATAGCTAACTATCTATCCATCATTGCATGCTTACCTACCTATGTATGGTTTAACCAAAAGCGGCTCACAGTGAGGGGAAGGGGTGGGGGGTAAGGGCCCGTGTCTATGTTTGAAACTTTAGGGACGTTCCCTAGAAATTTCAGGGAACAACTAGAAAAAAGCAGGATTTTTAAGTGAAGTTTTCTGAAGGTATTAATAAAAAGGTTGAAATTAGTTAATAATTTCTTTCAGGGATCCTAATGGACAGGGGACACCCCTCCCGCTTGAGAGAGTTATGAATATTATTTATAAAAATGACAAAAATACTTTTATTTTTATTATTTTTGTTTAAAATTTCCTAAAATGTAAAAGTTAAACTAGTAAATCAACCTTATCTATCTGTCACAAGATTAAATTATTTTCTAATCCTTAAATTCATAAAGTATGTTGAAACCTCTGATATTTCAGATTTCAGACTTCCCCTACAGTGGTAGGCGAATATATCAATACATTGAAGACTCCACTTTTATTTAAGTTTTAACAGTTTCCAAACTTTTTTTCGACTCACTAGTTTATACAAGTATTATATATATTTCTTATAACTTATTACTAGAGGGTTCAGAACTAGAGGCAATATCGATATCGCACGTGTAGACTGTAGAGATGATATCAGTACTAATGCCCCGTATCTGTTCTATCTCATTCTGTTGAATCTTGTGGAACTAGTTTAACGCGGCCAGGCATCGTCTTCCACAAACGTTTCATTTTTTGGACAATTTTTTTTTTGCAAAAATTTTTCCTACATAACTGGATTTTGCGATAAAAAATTTTATTTTTGCAAATTTGCAATTTTTTTCAGATTCTAAAAGTAGAGCAAAAGAGCTTTCTAATGATGTATCATTTGTCATATTTGGACATAAAACATGGGATCAAATTCCCCCCCCACCCAGCATATCCTGGTTTTCAAGTACCCCAGCAGAGATAGGGTTAAAGGTGTCTGCTTTATATTTGGAAAGTTTTAGGCACGATTTTTTTGTGTATCAGGCATCCCAAGTGCTCTTTCCTTTGTTGGTATTAAAAACAACCTCTCAGAAAGGCGGCTTAAATTTTTAAAAAGTTAGAATAATAAAGTCCGTTGGAAGAAGACAAAAGGGATGGATAGAGTGAGCTCTGTAAAAAAAATTACAGGCCTGAGACGTCTAGAGCTTGATGATGTAGAGCTTGATGATGTAGAGCTTGATGATGTAGAGCTTGATGAAAGTAAACATTTTTACGGTGTTTATTCATAATCAAAAAGAAAAGGTGTTTAGCTTTCAATTTTATCTGGTTTTATTTTTAGAAATATTTTTTAGCCGTAAAGTAATATTATTCAGGTTTAGATATCATCAGTAGTGATCAATTTTATTTGGACAAGCGGGGTGGATGAACAACTTATTCCTATCAGTTTAAAAGAAGCTTCAGAATATAGAAATTGGAAAAGAGTGGACCTGAAACATTTTGTAATAATTCCCTGTGTTAAATAGGGGTGTTCAAAAAGAATTAGACTTTGAATATACCTTAAAAAAGATAAAAAAAAAGAAACTTTAAAATGATCTTTAAAAAATTCACATTTAAAATAAATAGAATAATTAAAGAACTCCGACTAGCATGAAATGTATATAATAAAAGTGTGCAGTCATCTGTAAAGGCTTATCATTTCTGGTTAAATCTGTACTGTTACCAAGTTAATAAAGAAAATCAAAGATTAAAAGCAATACAGACAGATTACTAGATGTCGTCTTTTTAAGATTTAAGGGGTTTTCGTTCACAATAACCCTGAGACAGAATCCAAAAGGAGTTATACACATGCTGCGTTAAATTACAAGACAGAGAAAAAGCCTGTTCTACGCTGCATGCACGTAACTCCTTTGGGCCTCTGCCTCAGGGTTATTGTGAATGAAAAACCCTAAATCTTAAAAAGAGGACATATAGTGTTCTATCTGTGCTGTTATTAATCTATGAATAAAATACTAATTTATTCTAAGTTGATGGATATAAACTGGTAGAAACTTGTATTGCAGTTTGTATTGTTGCTTCCAATTTTTATTGTGTGTATGTTACAGGACAAATCATATATATTCCAGCTTGCGTGTTATATTGCGGAATTAAAGTTAAATAACTTTTTATGTATACTTTCTCACATAGATCTTACCACTTACGAGCCTTCGTTTGTGGCATAAAACGTGTAGGGTCGACTTTAATGCACTGTTTAGTTTAGACTGGTGTGCGAGTATTTACAGTACATAATACATATAGTACCAGCACGGATCGTGCAAAGATATTGTGTATTGCATAAGGTTTAAACTATTTTAATAAAAAGATACTTTTTTCTGTTTTAAAACAATTTTACCCCTAGTATGTATAGATAAAAAATTGTATCACAGAGTAGAGAATATACACTTATTGGAGTCAATTCCGCTCTACGTAAATTTAGTGGATTTCGTTTTTAATTTACATTAACTTTTCTTATTTATTTTTGCTTTGTTCAGTGTTCCAAGATGTCCATGTTATGATCTTTATTGGGTTTGGATTTCTCATGACGTTCCTGAAAAAGTAAGTATTTTCTAAACTTCACATAGCACAAACAGATTTGTGACCTAATTCCCTAAACTCAATTGTAAATGACCAATTTTCATCAGTTTACTTCTTCACTAATAATCAGCACTATTATTAACATACCAATGGTCAGCAATCAGCATATATATCATGGATAATTAACTAGTCTTTTTAAAACTTTTATTCTCCTCACATAGAACTCTAAGGGGGGGGGACGCAAAAAAGTAATGTTTTACTCAGTGAACATTGCCCCCCCCCCCCCTCCTCATCCTCAGTAGAACCTGTGTACAAAAGCAGTGACCTCCCATGTGTAATCTATAGGAGAAAACCTGTCTTCTAAAGACAATAAAATAAAGTAGTTTTCTGATTAAACTTGTCTTGTTTCTCTGGAATCTGTCCTGTAGCCTCCGTTTTATTTACATTCCAAATAAATTATGCGCAAAATTAAGGTTTTTTATGACCGCTCTGGTTGTTTTGGTTTACATTTAAACAATATAATTTGTTTCTAGTAACGTTTAATGTAATCAAGATTTGAATAAAAAGTTAAAATACTTTTTATAATTACAAAAAAATAGAATATATTCATCCCGGATTGTTATTTTCTATTTTCTATTTTCTATTTTCTATTTTTCTATTTTCTATTTTCTATTTTCTATTTTTGAATATTCGCCTATTATTTATTCGATTAAAATGAATATTTAAAAAAAATAACAGAAGAAATTGCATTTAAAACAAGGTTCCATCTCTCCATCTGATCCCTCCTGATTATCAAACATGATGTTATTTATCAATTGGTATTCGTGAACTCCTAAACCTATTAGTCAATGTCATTAACAACTAAAACAGGTTTTTATTTTTCATCTGTTCCGAATTTGCATAGTTTGCCAAGATGCAGGCATCTAATGCAAATTTACTTTACCTGCAGAAGAACCCCAGAAATGAACGAAATCGATGAATTTAAAGAAAAAGTTCTAAAAAAAAAAAATAACTGTTTTGCGAAGAAAGATACCTTATCCTTGATCATATTCCGGCAACAAATACCAAATACTCAAAAAGCATCATATTCAATTAGATATTAGTACATATTTACTACATAACTCAATCGAAGCAAAATATAAATATTGATACATTTAAGTTTATTTGCATGATAAATCATCATTTGCTGTTTAAATTTTGGAAATCAAATAATTGATGGTATGTAACAATAACAGGTTTTAATCTTGTAGGGATCAAAACAATAATATAAAAAATACGATTTTTATTTCGATATAAAATTACCTGTACACAGAAAGAATAAAGCATTTTCAAGATTTTGTACACGTAAAGATGTACTTTGGACACACCTATTAACGAATATGCAAAAACATATTTTAAACACTAATAATAATTCTATGGTTTAGTAAGTTTTGCAAATGTTTCAATTCAAATATAACTGGTTTCCATATAATCCATATTATTAAATTGTTCTAACTGGAAATACTTTTTTCATCTGAAAAATTGGTTTAAGAATTCAACCCTCCTCATCTAGTAAACTTGCGGCTTACTGGGTTTACTTAAATATGCTTTTGAAGCCGATTTACTTGATTTTGTTATACAAACATCCTATAACAAGGGTTTTTTATTAATTTATATAGAGAGCTTTTTCTTGAATTAATAAAGAGCAAAGTCATTATTTTTGAAAGTTTTTTTATTTCTTTAAAGAGACTGTTTAAAACTTAAAATCTTATACCAAACCTTATATACAAAAGTTTTGGTATTATTTTGACACAGTTTTATATCAATTTCTCGAGACAGAAACATCAGATAGAACTCTTTTATATCTCGATCCACTCCTGAAGTTCTTAGGCTTCAACCTATACCCCCTTTCATTTTTCCTTTACAGTCAATTTGAGTTAAACCTTTGCTGTGAAAGTATTTGTTGCGTGTCAATAATTGGTGTCCTTTCATTCAAAAAATAGTATTAAAGTTTCTCCCACCATATTGCTCACTATAGTTTCAGTAGAAGTAAATATTTCCATTTACTGATAGCGCCAATTGAAGGATTCATATCCCTAATTGGATAATGAGAATGATAGAAAGATAGATGTTACGGCTATACCATTTCAATTGGTTCAGAATAGACAACAAACACATGACTGAACCCTGATTGGATCAGGCGCTAATAATGGACTCGGCATACAGGAGTGCGCTGGTTAATTTCAATGAGGAACCCTTTTGTAAACATATATGATACATAATTGATAAACAATTCACAAAAAGTAAATCTAAGGAAAGAGGGTAGTAAAGAAAAATGGAGTAATTAAGATTGCTGCAATTATTATCAATTTTAAAACCGTCTCATCAATTTTTATGCTGTTAAAATTCTAATTTAAAATGTTTTGTTTGTTACCCTGCACATATTTCCTTTAACCCTATAAATAAACCCTCTGAATATATATATGTATAGCTTTAGGGTAAGGGTTGAAATGCATGTTCATAGTCCAATTTTTTAGAAATAGACCACAAGTTTAAATTTACAACCACTTTTCAAGGGCTTTAGCGTTAGTCACAAAAAAAAGTCATGGGCTATTTTAGATTTTTTTAACATGGGTTGGACTCTTTTTCTCCCTGTGTACCATATCCTTCAAAAAACTAGAGTTTTGGGGCGTCAAACGCTCCCCACCCTCCCCCCCTCACCGGCACCGCCCCAGCCTGTTCAGGATTAATGAAAAAATTTAAAAGATTTTAAAGATCCAGGCATTTTAATGACTTTGAATAGTGAAGTCTGCATATATTCAAATGTAAAAGCAACAGTGTTTGTTGTTTAAGTATGTTAGGATTGAAAGATATGCACTAGTCCTCTAAGCCTGTCTCTAAGCCTCTTCAAAATGACGCATTAAAGGTTTTATTTTAGATTCAGGGATTGGCAAGTAATTATTTTTAGAGTTAGGGATGGATAACTTGATATTTTTAGAAAAAAGTTGATATTTTTAAATTTAAGGAAGAAAATATGGAAATTTTTAGAATTAGAGATGGGCATCTTGATATTTATAAAAGTAGGAATGGGAAAGTTGATATTTTTAAAATTAAGGAAAAATAGGTGGATATTTTTAGAATTAGAGATGGGCATCTTGATATTTATTAAAGTAGGAATGGGAAAGTTGATATTTTTAAAATTAGGGAAGAATAGGTGGATATTTTTAGAATTAGAGATGGGCATCTTGATATTTATAAAAGTAGGAATGGGCAAATTGATTAAAATTTGGGATGAAAAGTTGATTTTTATAGAATGAGGGATAAGGATGTTTGTCCTTGGAATAATGGATAGCCAAGTTGATATTTTTAGAATTAGGGATGGGCATGTTGATATTTTTGTAAGCAAGGATGTTGATATATTTAGAGTTAGGAATAAGTAAGTTTATCCTTGGAAAAATAGATAGCCAAGTTGATATTTTTAGAATTAGGGATGGGCAGGTTGATATTTTTAGGAAAAAAGGTGGGCAAGTTTAACCCTAGGAATGTTTAAAGATAGTTTTTATAGAATCAGGAATGCTTTAAATGTGTTTGTTTATCATATTTGTTGCATTTGTTGTCTAATTAACACAAACTTAATAAAGATTGGAATGTAACAAGACGTCAGTACAAGATTTATAATGTAAATTTCTTTTGTATAAACGATTCCCTGAAACTTTAAACTTGTTTATTTCTTTGCCAAATTATTTATTAATCAGATAAAAGACTATATTTAAGACAGAGGACCTTATTAAACCTTGAGATCGGTTCCTATCGTTTATACAGACTCATCCTTTGTGAGTAACCCTGTATCTCCGTCATCCTTGATAATAAAGGTGCTGATCGGACAAACAAAAAAAAGGTCCCTTAAGATTACTCCTTATCTATTAAAATTACTCCGTATCTATTAAACCTTAACAATTTTTTTATTTAAATTTTACAATATTCTAAATTTGAATATGATATCAGATGGAAACATTTTGAGACTTCTATATTTCTTGTTTTTCATTCTTTCTTCTTGATCTTCCATACTTCATACTCATACTTCGGCTAGTTTTGAAAATAAAAATAAATGAATTTTTTGGATGTATCTGCAGCTAGCCAAATTGCAAGAGAAAGAATTATTTTTCCGAGCCCTGCATCTCAGAACTATTCTGAGGCGAGCAGTATCTTAAAGTGTTTTTGTCCCACTTTGTTTTCAAGCTTATCGCACAGAATAATATTTTTTTAACGGGGATCATAACTTTTTCCTTTTTGCAGGTATGGTCTGTCAGCTGTTTCCTTGAATATGTTATGTTCAGTTCTCTCTATACAGTGGTCAATCCTCGTTCAAGGGTTCTTCCATCCTCACTGCGAGGATCCTCATGTAGGTGTATAGAGATGGGCATTGTTTTTTGAACGAACGAAATGTTTTGTTCAGAAAAAAAACGAACTATGGACAAACGAAATGAATCGTTCAGAGAAATAAAAAAATTATCAATTTTTTTAAAAACGAACTAAAAAACCCAAGATTTAAAACTTTTTTACTGAACAAACGATTCTACTGAACGAATGATTTTACTGAACGATCGTTCAGTGAGAAATGAACGGATGGAAAATGAACGATAATTTTGAAAACGAACAAAATCATTTTTTTTAACGATTGAAAAAATGATCGAATTGGGTCGTTCACGAACGATGAACGAACGAAATAAAAAAATCGAATGTGCCCATATTTAGCTTAATTTAAAACAGACAAATTTCGGTTTATGAATTTCAAAAAACTTATTTTGTCATCTAAATGTGTTGTCTGAACACTTTTTTCGAACGGGTTTAGTCATGTACTGAGTAATTTTTGTGGCTTGAATAGGCTTGGGGGGGGGGGGGTCCTAGTGCATGCTACGGCTAAAAAATCTGGAAAATTGTAAACTTTGCATGTCGCAACTTTCAACTTAGTAGGGAAATTTATTTTGGAAAAGTAGTGAACATTTCTGTAAAGAAAGCGTTCGTTCTCACAAAAATATCAAATCCAGCCTAATGCTAATCCGTCTTTAAAAGCTAACACAATCAATGTTCTTGATTGAGAACAGTTGTATGTCTAATTATATGATGCATTAAGAGCTGCATAAAAATACGATATTTAAGAGATACATTCAGAAAATTACATTGAAAGCTTCAAAAAGAAGACAAATTTTAATATTCATGAAGAAGAAATCATGTTATCCCTTTATAGTGAAGACGACATTTTAGAGCTAAGCAAAGAAGACGATACTTTATATTTGTTTGTTTAGATTCCATGGGATGATTGTCCTTCCAGCTGGGGCTGGGTAGATATCAACGTAATGACTCTACTCAATGCAGATTTTGCCACAGGAATCAAAATTATTATGGAAAAAAAAATTTTCTTCATTTTAGTACTTTCCACAATATGGTTGAGCTAGATCAAAGTTGTTTTCAGTACTTTTTTCAGCAAATAGTTATAATTGTATTTTGCAATCTTTTAATTTGTTTTACTTCGTATTCATTTTAATTAACGCAAACATTGAGAAAATCATAATTAGGTATTGGCGCAATCTATAAAAATGTATCTCTAAGTCTAATTGTCTATGGTACCCTATATGTAGCAAATTTAATAATTTTTAAATCGTTGATGATAAAATATCCCTCATTAAAATGTAATAATACTTTTATGAAAACGTCTCTCTTGTTTAAAAAGATTTTCATTCAAATACAAATGTAAATGCACTACATTTTTCCATACGTGTCAAAAACTGGTTTGGTATTTAAGGTGGCAACAACAACATTTTTTTTAATCAATTGCAAATCAAGACTTAGCTTTTATATTGTATTTTTAAACCAAACTTTTTTAATTTTCAAGACAAAATCATTTTCCATCATTTTCTACTTCAAATGCAAAGAATTTTTTGTGAAAAAATGTGTGCTCCCCCCCCCCTCGAAAAAACACATTATAAATGAAATTTGAAAACACACATGGTTGAATTTACGAAAGCTTCTTATTTTACTGTATTTGTACTTCATCAAACTTTAAGTTTTGTCAAAAAACGAAAACCATGGTAATTGAAAAAAAGTAATTAAACGTATGCGACAACATATTTGCTTTTCTATTTATAATTTTATTGATTAGCTGCTGTTCTGATTTCCTTTGGAGTTGTGATTGGAACAACAACCCCGCTTCAGCTTCTTATAATGGTCTTTTTAGGAACACATTAGATTAAATTAATACCATTATTTATCATAATTCGATCAAAAATTCTTTTTACGAACCCTTAAAACCTTTTTGAATGAAGATGTTTTTTTCATAAATATCGGAAACCTTGGGCCAATGTTCATGCTTTTCTGTAACATGAATATGAAGAAGTTTATGCCTATCTCTATCATGAATAGGAAGAGGTTTATACCTATATCTATCATGAATAGGAAAAGGTTTATGCTTGTATCACAAATAGGAAGAATTTTATGCCTATCTCTATCATGAATAGGAACAGGTTTATGCTTGTATCACGAATAGGAAGAAGTTTATGCATATCTATCATGAATAGGAAGCGGTTTATACCTATCTCTATCATGAATAGGAACAGGTTTATGCCTATCTGTATCATGAATAGGAAGCGGTGTATACCAATCTGTATCATAAATAGGAAGAGGTTTATGCTTATCTCTATCATGAATAGGAAGAGGTTATACCGCTCTTTATCATGAATAGAAAAAACAATCGCAATCCCCCCCCCCTCACAGGCAGGAGTGGGGTTATGTCTGAAACGTATTACTGTTACTAATGATTGTTCTACAGAGATTGTTGTGTTTAACATAAACGAGTATGTTGGTCGAGGTGAAATTATGACTGTAGATGCTGGAGATACAATCTTCGTTCATATGTTCGGAGCATACTTTGGTCTAGCAGCATCCAGGTAAACTAATCTTATTTTTAAAGGGACTGTCAACATAATTTCAAGTGACTCTCCTTAACTTAACCGTTTTAACTCAGATAAATGTTTACGTGTTACTGTTGTGGAACGTAAATGCGTTTTTACAAATAAAGGGTAACTTGAAATGGTAATAGGTGTTATCCCAAAGGCGAATTCCCAAGTTACAATTTCCCAAGTCGAAACTTCCCGAATGTGCAATTTCCCAAGCGGCAACTTCCCAGGCATGTATATATATGTTCCCAGGGTCAGGTTAGACCTTCCTAGACGCCGAGCCACTGCAGGCTGCAATGGGGGGAGGCCGGATACTGCGGTTATGATGGGCTGGGGGGGACTGATCTCTGCGGCTTTGGGAAATACCCAGTTGAGAGGTTACCACTTAGGAAAATACCCTTGGGAAGCTGTCGCTTGGAGAAAGGACCTAACATTGTTAAAATGACATCTATGTATACGACTACATCTCTTCAGGTGAATTTAGTATAATAAATCTTTTTTTCGTAGAGTACTATACAGTAAAAAGCATGCTGACAGTGAGAATGCTGGCGCTAACAATATATCTGATCTATTCTCTATGATTGGAACTATTTTCCTCTGGATGTTTTGGCCCAGGTATATTTCATAAAACAGGATTGGTTTAAAACTTATCAAATATGATAGTTTATAAAAAAAAGAGTTGCCAGTCTTTCTATAAAACTTCAAAACAGGCGGTTAATAAATAGAAAACATTAACATGCAAACAAAAAGGAATTATGTGATTAAAACAATGAAACAAAATAATTTTCGCTAAAACTGAAAAAATCTATCTGTAAATAGTGTTTTTTGATTCATCCGAAATATCGTTCCGTAATCTATATATATTCTAGTTTCAACGCTGGGGCTGCAGCTGAGGGGGACGCACAAGCAAGATGCGTAATCAACACTTACCTCTCTCTCTGCGCATGCGTGATGTCCGCTTTTGCACTTTCCTCCTTCTTGGCTCCTGACCGGAAGTTTGTTATGGAACACATACAGAATGCTACTTTAGCAGGTTATATAACCGCCATATTGGATTTAAAACACGAACTCAGTGAATAAAAAATCGATTGTCTTATTTTGTAAAAATTTATATTTATTTACTAATCAAAATGTAAAACCCTCTACAAAAAAATATAATGATAAAAAAATGATTAATTCTTTTTACGATTTTCAATGATTTGCTGTGTACTTTGTTTAAAATTAATCTTCTCTCATGCATGCACTGTACAATTTTAAATCACATGGTTAAACTTTATCTTAGAAGACACCGTAATAATTTATGCAATTTCGTCTTGAATTTGCATTTGAAAACTGTTTTGTAAATTATATATTCCCAAGCTGTCAAAGGCCTTAGTTCACAGCTTCTTAGAGATATGTGTAAATTACTAAAGAATATATCATCAAAATTTCTGTGCTGTAAGTCAAAGTTATTTATTTTGTGTAGTACAAAATATCCCCAAAATATGAAGAACGAGTAATCTAACAGCATATTATAGTTGGGCGCTAATTTAAACGTATATATATATATTATATAATTCTCAGCGGCAAACCTAGTAAAAATCTTCAAGACGACATTTTTAAAATTCTTCTGATGTCTTCTTTTATTTGAGTTTAACATGTAATGGTGTAAAATAACACTGAAACTAATTTAGATCTTCTTAAAAAAACTAAAAAAATGATTGAAGACTCCATTTAAAGAATATATGTTGTAGGTGGAGTTGCTGTTGGAGCCACAGCAGATATGGTGATTACACCTCTTGGAGCAATCGTCATTGGATTTGCAGCAGGGCTCATCTCAACCTGGGGATTCCATTATGCAACGGTAGGGTAGGACTGAATGTTTAATGAAGTCCGAATCTTTCCAATTTTCTAAATAATGGAATTTCATGATTACTCAACTAAAACTCTGGTTTTCCAACTACATAGCTTTTTAATATGCATGTATGACTAGGTTACTTTCCCATTAGACATGACTTTGGAAAAAAATCTGGTATGGACAGTATTTCACATACTGGGTGGTTATCTATAATTAAATTTGAATTATATAAAACTATAAATATTTTGTAGCCGTTCCTGTCCTCTAAGTGGAAAATAAACGATACTTGTGGTGTAAACAACCTTCATGGAATGCCTTCTCTTCTAGGTCAGATAAAGGGATTGTTTCCGATTTTTCAAGAAACTCCCTTCATAAATTCATTTTTATTTAATTAATTTATTTAACCCATTGCAAGCCCCGGATACTTTTGTTCGTTGAATTGTTGTTGAAACTTACATATAGGTATTTACTCAGAGTAGGTCCCTTCAGGACGGGTTTACATTTTGTTTTATACCGTATTTTTCAAAAGATGTAAAAAGAAATCAGATTATAATCTAGTTTAAATGCTTATCTTTTCTTAGAACAAAAATTTAAATCTTATTTTATGAAACTATTGTTTACTTTATCATTCTTACTCACTTCATCGTGAATTTCATAATGAACGTACCATAAAGTAATGTTCGCGCTATAAAGTTAAATTAGCTGTACATTATAGTACGTGTGCTATAAAGTTTTCATTGGTTCCCGGATTTTCTCAAAAAGAATTAGGATGTTTCCAAAATATTTTTTTCAGTTGAAATGATAATGAAATTGCAATCAATTTTATATTTTGACTTCTGATTTGTTTCAAAGCATATTTGAATTAAAAGAGCAACTTGGCACGACGTGCTATACAGGTTTTGGACAAAAATGTTTTTTTATATCTCGAAGGTTCTCGCCATTTAAGATTATATTTTGTGCCTCGCTAAAGCTCGGGACAAAATTAAATCTAATAAAAAGGCTTGAACCTTCTCGATAAAGAGAAAATTTCGGGCCAAACACTTTATAACACTGGGAACCAAAATAACCGTGTTATAAGTAATTTTATGTCACATTGCAATCACATACCATCTATTTGGGATGTGTTAAGAATAAATTTTAAATTTCAAATGAAAAAAATATTTTCATGAAATAATTTTTTTTTGATAACGCAAAAATCACAAAATTTGCCAAGAAAATGCGCAATGAAAACAATATTTTCTTAAATACATGGAATTAAGGTGGATCTTATTTTTCTAAATAATCCGTAGGGACTATTTGGATAAAAATGGGAGAAATTTAGAAATTGTACATGAAAATATTAGTGATATTAAATTAGGCAAAGTGACATAAAATTACCAATGTACTGCTGATTTAGAAAGTGCGGGATATTATTTTTTTTTGCGGGACAAGTATCTAATGGTTTATATTCAAGGGATAATTTACAGGGGTGAGACATGTTTTACCTCAAAATTGTCCCGAGTCGTACATTAATAGTTAATTTCTAAATGATTAGGAGGAATGCTGTCCGTATTATTGGCGGGTATAGCAAACAGGGATATGTTAAAATTGATAATACTGATAATAATGATAGTGATGACAATTTTAATAATAAGAATAAAGAAAAAATTAAAAATTATCTAAGACTATAATTTTATATTTTTTAAAATGATAAAAATAATATTTTAGTCTGAATGAGATATTTCCAATGCACCCGGAGAAAGGGTCAGGCTGGCAGGCTGGGGTGCAAATGTCTGGAATTGTCGTTACTTTACTCTTTGCTATCGTTGGTGGAACAATTACAGGTTTGTCCCACAAAACATGACAGTACCAAGACGACTTAAAAGTCGTCTTTTCTTTTTGGTTTCATTTGATGCTTTAATTTTGACAATCTTATTTTAGAAATAAAATTCTAGTGATGTAATCACAAAATACCCCTAGCCCCGACGTTTCTAAAATGTGGTCTGCCTTTTTTGCGCTTTCAATCACAGAAAGACAGACCCCATTTTGGAAATGCCAGGACTAGAATAATTTTGTGGTTATTGTTTCAAAAATAAAGCATGCTAAAGTACGTTTTCGACTGAATGTCACAAATTAGTTCAAAAGATCAAAGAGGACTTTCAAGTATTCTAAGTCAAGCTATACCTATCTTGTCTGTATTAAAATTATGGATTTCATTAAGTGAGATAATTAATTTATTTGTGCCAATCACATTTTCTTACAGAAAAATAATCCTAATCTATATTTTTTGAAATTTTTAAATTATTACAAAATTGAATAAAGAGTTTAAATTTTATTTTATCATCAAAAAGGAAGGTATGATTAAAAAATTGTACACTAGTAGAGTTATATGAACAGGAAAAAGTAATTCAACTAGGAATGGATGATTTTACTAATTTTCTTGTTTGGCCGAAAGTTTAAAAGTATTTAACTTTCC
Source organism: Eurytemora carolleeae (assembly GCF_000591075.1). Classification (NCBI taxonomy): domain Eukaryota; kingdom Metazoa; phylum Arthropoda; class Copepoda; order Calanoida; family Temoridae; genus Eurytemora; species Eurytemora carolleeae. The sequence continues at coordinate 110,602 of NW_019396448.1, read as the reverse complement.
ATCCATAAATTATTTTTTCCTGCTGTTCATTAATTCAGATTTCAAACCTCTCACGTGGATCATTTTGGTCATAATTCTAGCTTCGATCACAATTTTACCTCTCAAACATACATCTTTTGCCATTTCTCTTTTGTATTTATATTGTTGGCATAGGCGGTCTAAATGAAAAAGTGTTAAAAAGACAACTTCGTAATTTTAAAGCTTGTTGAATTATAGACCAAAACGAGATTGTATTCAAATAGAAGAAATCTAACGCATCTCGCCCTGGATTGTCCAGGGTGCTCTGGTTAATTCATCATGATTAATTAAAGGGACCTTTATAGTGTAATTTCAAGTGACCGTCCATTTAAAGAGGGGGATTCTCCGCTTTATAAAGCTGTATACTTTAAACTGATCAAGGATTGCAGACTTTTCCTATTAGAAAAAAAAAATTCTCACTCGCGTTTTTAAAAAGGCAATGAGAATATTCTAAATTTACAGGAATAAATGTGACGTCATATTTGTTGAATTTACACAGTGCGCTAACTATAAATTTTCCGGATTTTTACATAACATCAGAGATATAAAAACTGAGATCTCCGTCCTACTCCTCTTGATGATCTGTCAAAGGTTTAAAGAGTACTGTTGTGAATCTGGGATGTCCCTCCTGCAATAAAAGGTTACTTGAAATTACGCTTACAGTCCCTTTAACTTGAATATTCCAGGATTTGTGATGAAGAAGGTTGGCGAGGTTACGAGAAACAATGATACAACTGTTCATCATACTCATAACGGTAGTATGACTACTGCTACTGTAGTCAAGTCTAAGACTGCAATACCCCAAGAACTGCTCTACGATGACAATGCATTCTTCCTAGTTCACCAGTTTGAAGTTTAATTATGTAAATATATACATAGTTGATGATATACAGCTAATATTCTTCCAATCAAATTCAATAAATCTATCTCGTAAATGTAGTTTTTATTGGCAATTTTTTTACCTTTTTTCAAACATTTCATCAAATATAAACAATCCCTTACAAATATCAGGAGTTTAACTCAGGGGGGGGGGGGTCAAACCTCCAACCTAATAATTGTCGGTAGAGATTTCTGGATATTTAGAATGACCCGTCAAATTTGAATATTTTTTTCTATGATTTCTGTTTGGCCTTGCATGTAAAGAAAACTAATAATGCTCAAAACCATCATTTTGGTCAAATTAAAGCAATTACGGTTCACTTAACTATTCTTAATGATCATATTAATCAAAATCAAAATAAATGTGGATAATTATGAAAAACTAATCTAGTTCCAATTACCATATCAATCAAAATATGAGTAAATATGAGTAAACAAAAAAGTAATCAAAATCTAATCAAATTTTGTCTATTTCCTATCATTAAAAAATGCCCACAGGTGTCAAAAAAGGGGTTCAGCCACGATGAAAAGGTACCTCGCAAAAATCACTTGGATATGTGAGGTATGTGTGTCTGTAGATCTCTAAAAGCAAAAAAAAGTAAATCCGACCCTGGGAAGTTTTCTGGTTTTTGGCGGATTTTCACAGATTTTCACACCTTTCAATTTTTTTGAAAAATTCAACTGTTAATAACTTTTTTCTGACTGCCTGCTTCACAGAAAATCCAATATATGATCTAGAATCCAGAAAACATTGAGAATTTGTTATTAATACACTACTAATCATTATATCAATTAATTTCAATAAAAAGGTGAGTTTAGTCAGAAACCCTGTATTAATACATTCCTTTAGTTTTACAAGTTGGTTCGAAAAAAATTCGAATGATATATACTTTGGAGAAAAAAAACTCAGCGGGAGCGGTTGAACGAGCGGTTGAGATCTAGCATAGACTCGACGCAGTTCAGGATAAGAAATCAATAAGAAATTTACAATTTGTTCAACCGCTAAATCGCGTTATTCAGGAAAAATTATATTTCATTTGTTGAAAATGTGAACGAAAGTGCGGTTTAACGGTTGAACAAATTGTAAATTTCTTAGTAATTTCTTATCCTGAACTGCATAGAGTCTATGCTAGATCTCTCCCGCTCGTTCAACCGCTCCCGCTGAGTTTTGTTCGTTCGTTCGTTTGCAGTGAAAAAAATTTTTTTATCAGAATTTTGTTGAAAATGTCTTGAACAATTCATTTTTGAGCAAGGTTGAGGTTCCGCAATGGTGAGTTCATTAAATTCCGGACATGTAAACATGTATTCCTAAGTTGGCTTGCCAGGTCCAGCTCCAGAAATTGTTCCTGAAATAAACTTTATGAAAAAGGAAAAACTGCATAATAATTAGCTAAAAGTTTAATTCAATTGATTTGAAAAACTCAAACAAATCTAATTTTTGATTGATCTTTATCAATTTAGAAATTCAGTCTTGACCCGGCATTTCAGTCTTGACCCGGCATTCAGTCTTGACCCGGCATTCAGTCTTGACCCGGCATTCAGTCTTGACCCGGCATTCAGTCTTGACCCGGCATTCAGTCTTGACCCGGCATTCAGTCTTGACCCGGCATTCAGTCTTGACCCGGCATTCAGTCTTGACCCGGCATTCAGTCTTGACCCGGCATTCAGTCTTGACCCGGCATTCAGTCTTGACCCGGCATTCAGTCTTGACCCGGCATTCAGTCTTGACCCGGCATTCAGTCTTGACCCGGCATTCAGTCTTGACCCGGCATTCAGTCTTGACCCGGCATTCAGTCTTGACCCGGCATTCAGTCTTGACCCGGCATTCAGTCTTGACCCGGCATTCAGTCTTGACCCGGCATTCAGTCTTGACCCGGCATTCAGTCTTGACCCGGCATTCAGTCTTGACCCGGCATTCAGTCTTGACCCGGCATTCAGTCTTGACCCGGCATTCAGTCTTGACCCGGCATTCAGTCTTGACCCGGCATTCAGTCTTGACCCGGCATTCAGTCTTGACCCGGCATTCAGTCTTGACCCGGCATTCAGTCTTGACCCGGCATTCAGTCTTGACCCGGCATTCAGTCTTGACCCGGCATTCAGTCTTGACCCGGNGAATAATCAAAATTTCAAATATTTGTCTCCATCAAAATTCGATCGTCATTAAATTTTTTAAAATTTTGAAAATCCGCGAAATTTTTTGTGAAAATCCGCGAATTATTTTTGTTTTGTTTTACGATGTACACAAAGAGAACATGTTCACCATTAATTTAGGAGATGGGCGCGAAGCGCCCTCTAATGCTAGAAAGAATGGCGCGAAGCGCCTTGAATTTCTAGTGAGCTTATAATTCTTAACATTTAAATGAAGTGACCGGCAATGTATGGTAGTTAAACTGAGAATGTAGTATTGTGGAGAAATATTTTCGATTCATTTGAGACATAAAACGTTTTAATGATGTATAAGTATAATTACTGATTTTGAACGCAAAGTCGACTTTCAAAATCATCCATTTGGGTGGTTTCGTTTTGAGCATCTATTTTTCTTTAATTATGAAATAACGACAACAAAAAATGTAACAATAATTTCTGCAGTAAACTAATTAGTTGTTTAGGAACAGGTTGAGAAAATAAAAATGAACTCTTATCATCGAAGATAAGTAATCTTTGTCAGTTCTGTAACCTCTCATGTTCACAAAAATTTTCTGTAGATTTTCTGGAATTTTTATTCAAAAACGACATTTAAAGAATTTGTAGAAATCTGCGAACAAATTCATGAAGAATAAGCAATTCAATATAATGATAAAAAAGAAATAATTGAATATAACAATGATTTATTGACAAATTGATTTATTTCTTTTGAGAAAAATGTTCCTAAATGTCTAATAAGTTTACTAATAGAATTTTTGATACATTTTTGTCTTCGCTATTTCATGATTTAAAAAAATTGATTCTCAAAAATTAACCACCCAAACTCAGGAGTTAACTTACACATCATTAAATTGTTTTATACATCTCAAATGAATCTTAAAATATTTTTCCACAATACTACATTCTCAGTTCAACTACCTTACATTGCCGGTCACTCCCTAGAAAATGAAACCCTGAAATGGGATCTAGATTAATGAAACCATGGAATGGGATCTAGATTAATGAAACCCTGGAATGGAATCTAGAAAATGAAAACCTGGAACAGAATCTAGGAAAATGAAACCTTGGAATGAGAAAGATATTGCATACGATTATAAATTTTTGAATGCAAAAAAAAACTTAAAAAGGGAGTGTTCGCAAAAAATAAAAAAGGGTGCAATCATTCAAAGCATCGAGAGCAGAGTCACCTGTCGGCCACCTATTTCGGCGTTTTAAGTGCATTTTATACAAAACGAATTAAAAAATGATATGAAAGTCGTTTTTAACAATTTTCTCCTTGTAGACGCAACAGATAGAAGTAAGATTAGTTGCGATCAAAAGGGATTATTTTTCGGTCCTTTCATTTTTCGCGAACACTCCCTTTTTAAAGGGACTTTTTCGAACGAAGTTGTATAACCCATAATATTTTTACCTAAAAAAAATAATTAAAGTCACTATATAATTATAAGAATTAATTGATATTATGATTAGTAGTGTAAGTTATAACAAATTCCCATTGTTTTATGGATTCTAAATCATATTTTTAAACAGTAAAAAAAAAGTTATTAACAGTTGTAACTTCAAAAAATTTAAAAATGTGAAAATCCGTCAAAAATCAAACGAGTTTGACGGGGTACCTTTTCATCATGGCTGAACTCCATTATTGACACCTGTTATTAATGGTTTCTTGCTTTTTATTCAAAATAATTCTACCGTTTACAAATACTGAAAATTAAACCTTTTTACAAAAATCAGAAGTTGGATAATTTTCTTTTTATGATTGAGCTACATATCTAAAATTTATCTACTTAAAAATCCCTTGAAAAAATGAATGTACAATCATATGTGTAAAATAATTTGGAATTATCAGATCTAGAAAAACAACAAATGATGTTAATTTTATTTTATTCAAAAATTATAAATACACAAACAAATGTTTTCTAAAATTTAAACCTAAAACTAACTGAACAACCATTAACGGTTAAAGCAGTAAACGACTATTTGGCATGTCTACCGTTGACTTTCAAATTTAGCAGGGCCCGATTCACAATGGTTTTTTTAAATGCTTTGTCTGATGAGCTATGAATTAAATATCAAACTCCATCAATGTTAATTATTTTTAATTATGGTTTCTCAACAAAAATAACTTGGGATTTCTGCTGCAGAAAAACATATAGAAATTATCAGAATTAAACACTGTTAAACCTTGGTAAATAATAAAATAAAGATATAAAATAAAGATTAAAGATACCGTTTTGAGTGAGTCATTGCTATCTTTGCATGGAAGGTTATCTTTAATTGAACTTTAATCATAACTATAAAATAGAATTTACAAGGCTTTCAGGGGGCTTCACGCCCCTCTTCTTGTTTAGTTCTGAACCTTTTCTCTTTGTGTACATTGTAAGACAAAAAAATACGCGGATTTTATAAAAAAAAACTTCGTTGATTTTTTAAATTTAACAATATCTGATTTTCTTGAAGGCAAATTTTTGAAATTTTGGTCACCCATAAACCTTTCCCGGGGGTCACGTGATGAAAGATCCCACACAAAATTTGGGCCCGCTCGGTTCAGCCGTTTTGAGGTCTATTGGATAAAAACAAACAGACACCAGGACAAACAAAGTATATAAATAGATAGATGCATATTCTTTTTTAACTTTTCCGACTGGGGTTCTTGAAAATCAGATTACGCCCCTCACTAAATCCGTAGTTTAAAATTTGCAACAATTAGCAATATATGTCCTTTTTGCAAACTATTTTTACCATTTTTCATTAACTGTAAATTTGTTCTAAATTCGTATCAAAGCTCTCCGACATTGAAGTGCACAGATATTGGGATTAGAAAATCCGAGTTTGTGGCAAAAACTCAGTTCCTTTGCCAATTTTCTACTTTTTTAGGTTTATGTTCCTTTTAATGGTTGGCAAGCCACTGGACGGTTTAGGTTTACGACTACATTAATATTTTGAAATAAATGTAAGTATTTTTTCAAACCATCTTTTTACACTTTTAGCAATCATGTAAGACATGTAAATTTAGATAGATATAGATAATTGATCTTTTCCTAAAGACAGCGCGTTAATTTTTTTATTTCGTTTGTTTATCATTTGTGAATAACCCTTTTTGTTCGTTTTTTCCATCGTTCAAAAAGAAGATTTTGTTTGTTCTTAAAGTTATATTTTAATTTCCATCTATTTCGGTCGTATCTTACTGAACGATCGTTCAGTAAAATTTTTGTTTCGACCTCAATAACGTCCTCCACCAAACCACTAAAATAACTGGTTTCGACCTCAATAACGTCCTCCACCAAACCACTAAACATATAGTATAGAAAATAACTTGTTTCGACCTCAATAACGTCCTCCACCAAACCACTAAAATTGGCAAACATAATGCACAACCAGACTGATTCACCGACATAGGGTCAAACGACCTAGGGTAAAATGCCATAGGGTCAAAGGGCACAGGGTAAAACGACCAAGGCCCAAGGGTCAAACGAAAAACGGTCAAAAACGCGACAAAGGGTAAAACAACAAAGGGTAAAACGTCATTGGGTCAAAAAGTTCGGCAAACGGAAAAAATTTCATTTAGTCTATTTTTGGTTAATTTCAAACTATTTTTATGTTTATTAGAACTAGTGGCCGCAGTGCTCGGCCCCCTAGCCTGTCCTAGCTACAGCGCTCGGCCCAAAAATTTTCTCAACCTAACCTAACCTTGAAATAATACACAAAATATTTTTTTCAATTTAGACCCTAATTGTCGTTTTACCCTTTGTATCCCTGGATACAGTAAAAGTCATCACCTAAATGATTATGCTGCAGACCTGTTCCTTCATTCGCACACAATTTTCAAATTTATTTCAGTTTGGGTCTGGGTTAGGGTTTCCAGTGAACGAAACGCTTCGCGAAAAAATACGAACATTTTCGTTCGTATTTTGCAAACTTTTTAACAACTAAAAAATCGTTAACGGTGCAGCAGTTAACGTACTTTTGTAGTATTAACGGCGTTAATGGTTTGTCAAATCGTTAACGGCACTAGCAGTTGAACTATATTCATCCTTTTCTCCGAAAAATTCAAATTTAAAATTTAAAATATCAAATTTCAAAATTTAGAAGACGACATTAAGAAACATCAAACCATGTAATCTTAAGTTTAATGCAATTTTATGCAGAAACAAATCCACGCTGTTTTTGTGTTCAACTGACAATTTTTTTTTAAAACCGGCTAACGGTTTAAAAATTAACGCCAGGCCCTTCAGCTTCTTTTTTATGAACAAAACAGCCTTAATTACTGTCTGTCTGATTTTGCTCTAGGGTATACAATATGATATTAGCAAATCCTAAAAATAAGTTATTCTTTCAAAAAAATATGTTACTGAGACAAAACATTTTGCAACCACTCTAAGATTCATTCAGCTAAACATTAAATCTTTTATTTTGATTGTTTGGCGAGTTCTAGAATAAACACAAGGAATGAAATTAATATTCCTCCAAGTAGAATAATGGAGGGAAGGAGGAAGTGTTCCAGGGCCAGGGAGTTGGCTGGCGTTTGAATCTTCTGCGCTTTAGAAATCCTTTAAAGCAACTTTTCTAGATTTTGATAGTTTTAGATGGGAAATGAATGGTGCTTTCCTTAAGGTCTAGAGTAAGATTGATCATGTGTTCCTAATTCATTTAGCTTCAATATTATTGTTTCTGTTTTATAAATCAAATCTAGAATTTTCTCTGGAGTTATTCAATATACAAACTTTATTTTAGACAAAAAAAAAATGAACTTTTTGGCTCTCTGGGTTTCAACTCCCATATGTACCATTTATTTATTCTAATCTAAATGAGTTACCTTGGATTTTACAATAAGCCAATAAAAGCCTTCTGCAACTGTTGAATAAGGGTTAAAAGTAATGGTTTATAGATAAGAAAAAATGTCTAGAAAAGTTTCCTGATGAACTGTGATTCTATTTTCTTGAATATTCCTAACTCTACAGCCAAGATAAATTTATTCTCAAGCTCTTCACAGAAGTTATTTTTTTTTCTAAACAAGATGTTAGTAAAATCACACAACAAAAATAAAACGTTGTTTAAAGGGACTGTAAAGGAAAAATGAAAGGGGGTATAGGATGAAACCTGAGAATCTCAGGCGTTAAAAGATACATTTATAAACATCTATCTGATGTTCCTGTCTCGAGAAATTAATATAAATCTGTGTAAAATTTATACGAAAATTCATATATTTATGCAATTTTGTTTAAAAGTTGTAGTATCAAATTCAACCATTACGCAACCAATCGTTGTCACGTGATACAGACGGAAATCACGTGACCAGTATACTGCACTGCCATTGGCTGAAGTTCTGGTGACGTAATACGGACTGTACGGACTATATGTTATAATATTATCAATTTTATCTATTAAAAACAAAAATTATAATAGGAGCAAATCTGTGATGCTCAGGCTCCTGTGGGATACAGTCGTTTTCAGATTGATTGCGTATTTGTTGAATATGATCTGTTTAATATTACAACTTTTATACAAAATTGCAAATATATTTAATTATTTATATTTTCGTATAATTTTGACACTGTTTTATATCAATTTCTCGAGAAAGGAACATCAGATAGATGTCTTATAGGTATCGTTCAACTGCTCGGATTCTTAAGCCAATACCCCCTTTCATTATTTCCTTTACAGTCTCTTAAACTTTCTTAAATATGTTTTCTTTAACCCTATTCCTGCTGGGGTCAATTTGACCCCCCCTGTAGTTTTTTTTAAATATCTCAGAATGTATTGGTCTGAGGCTGTTGAAATTCTCTGACTTTTCCTACATACCCAAAGCCCTCCCTTGAGGCCTAAAACCGGGCTTTAATACTAACTGCCTGAGTCCTCAGGCACACTGCCTGAAAACGAATTGCACAAGTTTTGCGAAAAAAAATTGCAAATTTTTTGCAAACAAACTGTCATAAGAAATTTGCACATTTTTTAGTTTTTCTTGATTAAAATTCAGGTTATTTAAAATTTTGCAAAATTTTTTGCTTTTTTGAATTGGCTTGTTTAGGGGTTTTTCAAAAATGTATAATTTTTCATTTTTTGGACAAATTTTTTTTGCAAACATTTATACAGTATAACTCGATTTTGCGATAAAAAAATTCAATTTTTGCAAATTTGCAAATTTTTTTGCAGATTCTAAAAGAAGAGCACAAGAGCTTTCCAATGATGAATAATTTGTCATATTTGGACATCAAACATGGGATTTAGAGGGTCAAATTGGTTTTCAAGTACCCCAGCAGAGATAGGGTTAATTTTTTTTTATTTATGATATATCCCATGATTGATGAACAACCGACCAATAAGAAATAATATATGTTCTTCTCAACCTACCTACATGCAAAAGAAATCCCTTCATCATATATGTAGGGAACTTTTCCTATTCTTACAATTGGTTCCCCATAATCCACCCGATTTCTAGAAATACCATCCTCTGACTAAAACATTTAAATTAATTAAAAATCCTTTAGAAAATATAAGGTTTAAGAACATCTGGATTCATAGTTGAGCAAATTCCTGCCGCCATGCACTAAATGTGTTTCTAGCAAAATTATTTAAGTTAAATGGCAAAATTTGCTTGTACACTTACAGTAGCAATGATGTGAGCAGCACAATGAGTTTTATTTGCATATTTGAAATCATTAGCTCCTCCAACATCATTCAATCGACCAAGCTCTTCTGAAAAAAAAGCTCTATTAGTATTACATATTATATCCACATTTAAAACAAGTTTTTTTTTCACCTAGAGTACGGTAGTATTTCTCATTTTCTAGGGCCCATTGCCGGTCTGATGCAATTGTAAGGATTAAGTTGGATTTATAAACGAGATCTTCCAAGCTCTCTATAATATAGTTTATAATGTATATTTATAATTGTAAGGATTAAGTTGGATTTATAAACCAGATCTTCCAAACTCTCTATAATATAGTTTATAATGTATATTTATAATTGTAAGGATTAAGTTGGATTTATAAACGAGATCTTCCAAGCTCTCTATAATATAGTTTATAATGTATATTTATAATATAGTTTATAAGGTATATATAATTGTAAGGATGAGGTTGGATTTATAAAACAGATCTTCCAAACTCTCTCTAATAAAATTTATTGTGTATTTGTAATAATGCTGTTAATTATAGTACCTATTGGATCATTATAGTCTGAACTGATTAAGTAAGCACTGAGTTTGCTATTAAAGAAGAATATGAAGAACATGACAAACACTGCCCATCCTGCTCCAATAAAATATTTTCCAGGACCTTTAATTTTCCTAAATAAAAAACGAAAATCTGTCAATTGGTGGCAAACAATACAATATATTAGAATATTATTATATTTTGCTCTTTAAATCTATCTTACTTTTTTGTTGATTGTCTTTCAAGCAATTTGGAAAAAAATAGTTATTTTAAAACTTGTAGAATTACAGGGACATTCTACAGATAAGAACTATCTATTACACTATTACACTTTGAAACTCCATTCTAAAGTTCCAAGCTCTGGTTAAACTTTCCAGACTTATACTTCCAGGTACTAAATTTGCTTCTTGTTCTAAACATGAAATTGTCACTTCCTGTTTTACTAATTTAACTTCTGCAGATTCTTTTGAATGTTTGCTAATTCTGCAACAGTGAAGGATTATCATACATTCAAAAGAATCTGCAGAAGTTGGATTAGTAAAACAGGAAGTGACAATTTCATGTTTAGAACAAGAAGCAAATTTAGTACCTGGAAGTATAAGTCAGGAAAGACTAACCAGGTTATAAAATGTGATGGACTCTCCATTCACAGTTATGAATAAGGAAGAGAAGATAGATAAATTGGGAAAGAAAGCGAAGAAAAGCCACCTACCATGAATCATATACCTGAATTAAGAGAGAAAGTGCCCATTCTTGCTGGAAGTGCAAAATCAGTGAAAATATGAGTAGAGGAGAATTGGAAAGATGAGAGTGTTGAAAATCCATGCTACCAGAAGAACAAGAAGCAGGTAGAGAATTAGAAAATAACATTTGCAACAGATCTAGAAATGGATCCAGCAAAAATAGCTAAGGAGAGGCGGAAATGTGCTGGATACCTGCCTGTTATACACAGCTTAAGTCAAGATAAGGATCAAGGTCAAGCGAAACATCAAGATCACAACTAACTTCAAGATTGAGAGAAACATCAAGAGAAAGAACGTTACATGGTGGTAAACATGTTAAGTATAAACACAGAAAAACAAATACCTATAGTGGAAACAAGGTCGGAAGAAAGAAATCAAGATCAAGAGATATAAAGAAAACAAGATAAAAGAAAACAGAAAGATCAGAAAGACAACAAGCATATGGGAAGGGATTGAGAGAAAATCTTACTGTTGTGAAAACATGCTCCAATCCTTATTCCTCACAGCTTTAACTGAGAACGATGTTGACACGAATGATAACATTGAAAGGGTTTACAGAGGCAAGAAAAATACAGTTGGAACAGAGGTAAAAGAAACTAACAAAATTAGAAACTAACCAAACAGGGATAAAGACCCAGAGAAGTAAATCAAGAAAAATCAACAAAACAGCAGGAAAAATGCTGAAAAAAACTGTTTGGTTTGATTGAAAGTCTTAGACAAGATAATGAAAGGGATGCAGCAGGGATCAATCATGAGAAAACAGGGACAAGAGATGATGATACTGGCACGGGACAGAGGGAAAGAGAAAGCGGGACAGTACCACATAGTCAGAGAAAATCTGTAGTCTAGCAAAAATAGCAGTCAATTTCAGGCAGGAATCTGACATTAATAACCAGTCTCAGAAAACAAACAGAACTAGGAGGAGCAAGACATTTTCTGCAATGATGTCACACATAGTCATGTTGTTATTATGGTTCTTCTGGCAGGTTTTAAGTTTGGAGAACGCCTCAGACTAGAATGAAAACAGGCACTGTCTAAGGGTCCATGACAGTGAGGACAATGGAGACTAAATCCTATTCTGGGTAATTAAAAAATGTGAAAGCAGAAGAATTAAATAGATTAACAGGATAGCTGACAGAGAATAGCACAGCGGATTAGCTGAACCACAAAATACTATGAGGGCCAAACCATCAGTCAGCAGAGACCCAGACTCAAGTATCAACCTGGAGCCAGACAATCTGGAGAGAGAGCCTGATGAGTAAAAAATAAAATAAACTTGGAGCAACAAGATGTACAGAAAGAAAATGTATGGCAAGAACAGAAGTGTCATAATCAGTATGTACAAAAGTGCAACACTGTGCAAGTGCTTAAACCTCCCTCATTCCAGAACAAAAGTACCTAGACGTTTCCAAGCAGCAATGCCAGACTAAATACGCACAGCAGTGTAACAACAACTATAACAAAAAGTATACCATCAAAGATAAAATAGGATTATATGATAGGATACAATAAGTGGTATTCACAGACACACGAACAGGACTGGGGCATGTAAAGGAGAAGCAGTTGGAGACAATGAACATGGCAAACTGTGTCAGGTGGTTTTTAGGAGAAAGTGTTCTGATAACCCGAAGAAGGACTGCAATAGCATGCAGTAGTCCTTGAAGAAGATCACCGATGAGAAGGGGTGCAACATAGGGACTGATCCCCAGTGCAAGGTTGAAAATGTCCAGCAATGTAGACAGGTTCCTGAACAAGAGTTAGTTAGGTTAGTGAATGCAACCTTGTAAACAATCCTGTCTGTAATGGTATCCATGTTAATGAAGTGATCTCTATGCAGTGCAAGGAGGTACCCAAAGAAAAAGGTTGTGATGAACCTACTGAAGTATGCCAGAATATCCTCAAGATAGTCTGCCAGAATGTTTCAAAAGAACAATCTTGGGACAAGCCTAGACAAGAATGACATGATCTGCGTCATCTTAGGTACAAGTCTTATATTTGGTATGATTCTTATCTTTGGTACAAGTCTAATCTTTGGTACAAGTCTTATCTTTGGTATGAGTCTCATCTTTGGTACAAGTCTCAACTTTGGTAAAAGTCTCATAGTTGGTACAAGTCTCATGGTTGGTACGTGTCTTATCTTGGGAAAGAGTGCATTTTTGCAATGCATTCACCAATCTCAATGCTAAAATGTTTTGTGATTTAATGCAAAAGAAATTGGGAAATGATAAATGGTCGTTAACATAAATGAATTACTCTTTTGAAAGAAATAAAACTCATTTTAAAGAACACAGATCTACTTCAATCATTGTAGTAAACGCCTACTCAATAACAATTTTACTAGAGACGTATCTATCCAGGTTTACTCACTAAGAAGATCCAATAGGAATAATACTTCACTTCTAAATGCCACACAGGCAATATCTCAACTGCAGTTATAAAAGTCACACAGGCAATTGAAGTTGCTAGACAGGTAATTTCTCAACCAGGCTTAACTCCCCGGTTTTAAAGGACACACAGTCCAAATCTCAACTCAATTTAACAAGGACCCAAATATATAAATATATATTAGATTCAATGCTAAATCAACTAACAAAGATCTCCACTTGTATAATTCAACAAGGACCCAAGCTATCTTTCAAGCTATATTTTATTCAAGGCTAAATCAACTAGCAAAGATCTCCACTCCACTCCATTACAGGAGTTCTGTAGTTATGATGTGAACAAATGACGACTTATATTACATTAGGCCTCAATTTTGCTATATCATATCCAATACATTTCATTTTTATGTCACTGCAACAATAAATTAATTAATAAATAAACTTGAATAATACATTTTGCAGATAACTTGATGAATATACTCATTTACTTTGCTCCAACATAACTATAGAATTAAAATAAAACACTCTTATCTTACCCATAATTATTAAAAACCATTCCGTAAATATGAAAAATGGAATTTTGCAGGTCCAGTAAAGATTCTTCCTTGCTAAACATGAAAAAGTTTTAAAAAACTGATGTCTACTTTTTCGTAAACCCCAAAAACCACTGAAATATATTTTGTCCAATGTTGAAAAAGATTATTATTATTGCCAAAATTTGAAAAAAATTGTTTTCATGTATTCCTGTGAACTTGAAACAGATGAAATACAAGAGAGCTCCCAATAAGTGCTACAATCAGTCTAAATATTTATAACAGAAAACTCAAAAATTTAGCTTTAATGTTAGAAAAATTTTACCCTATCCATAAGTCAAATGAAAATGGTTTTATAATGTTAAAATATTTTGGTTTGATCTCTGGTACTGGGCACATTAGCATGATAGGTCTATCAGTATAGGCACCCATTCTAAACAAATAATCGGTCAAGAAAATAGACTGATGATGTTATTACAAGAAATCAACTGGCAATATATACCCAGCACTTACCTACCGATAAACACATTATCATAAGCACCATCTACAGCCAATAAGGAGGTCATTGAGAATGGGATCAGATCAAACTTCTTCATTTAAATTTATCATAGATGTAAAATCATTTTACTGTTAGCAATTTATAGATAGGTAATGCATTTTTCGGGGATTCAAGGATTAAAATCCTCAACAGTTTTCCAATTTTTTTCTTTAAGGAGGTCAGCATTGTTTTTGGATTTTATTCTGTTTTTTTCATGATAAATTAAAATTTAGTTCCTTGGCTAACAGATTACTTTTCCACTCCAAAGTATTTGGAGCATCAATAATTTCAATGTCAAAATGATACAAAGTTGACATGAGATACCAGAATCTCAGGTTTGCACCTGAAAAAAAAACATTTATTTTTAAACTGTAGGTTGCAGGCATGATATTTTGAGAATTCACAGAATAGCACATACATTGTTTACAAGTCAAAATAAAGCTCTATTTTCAAACAGAAACGTTTTCCATTTTTCGACTAGAACATACACTATTCATAGTTTGTGGACAATTAGATTCATAAAAATTTTATGCCTGATTTTGCGTTTACAACCAATTTTCCATTGATAATCTCATCTCTTAGCTGATTTGAGGGATCATTGACTTCTGTTTGAGTCACAAAGGTTTGTACTCTAAATACTCCACGGTCTAGGCAATGAAGTATTATAAGTATTATAAAGGTTCTTTCTATATAAATGCTCATTTAATGTTTGAATATTTAAAAGTTTTAAAAATAAAGTTTCCCTTGACATTTCAATACACTGTATTTCTGTCTGTCAAAAACTGAACTTTTCATATGTATCTATCTCTGATTTAAAATTGCGTTTTTTTCTGATATTTGTCGGTTAAGGAAGTTTATCGTATGTTTACAGAGGAAGAAACAGTTCCGTTCTACGGTAGTACTGTCATTTGACAATATATATCGTGAATGTAACGTCAAATGACCCTATACTATTATAAAACAGAACCGTTCCTTCCTTTTTCGAGAATGAGGAAGTCCGGTTNGGGATAAAGAATTTTGAAGAAGTAGAAATAGAATTGAATAAACCTGACAGGTAAAAGCAACATTTAATATTTGATTTCTCATATAACAGCTTTCCAGATTTCTTCCAAAGGTTTGCAATTATAACCTTTTTCCTAATTATAAGTTCATCTGAAGTATTTTATTAAATTAGGAAATTCTACATAAATTATTGCAATTTTAGAATAATTTAATATAAAAACAAAATATGATATTCAAAACTCTTAAAAGTATCATGATAAATTCTGGACCACATACTTTTCTATTGTTCGTTCTTCCTGATAAAATAAGATACTCACCTGCAGTAAGGACAAACCAGTTTGATAGCATAATTCTTTGATTCAGGGTTTTTTGGAATAACCAGCACACGCACCAACTGCGGATCTACATTAGCATAAAGGGAGATTTTCTATAAAAGCAGAAATATTATTTAGTTTTTTCCTAAATGACAAAAAGGTGATTTAATATGATTATTTTTTTTGCTTGCTGTGTTCAAATGTTTAATTTTATGAAAAACTTTCAGACAGACATCCTAAAAGATGTCAAAAAAACTGACACAATTCTGAAACTAACGTAATTTGACAATTATAAGTTTGTTTTCAATACTTGCAATTTTGCTTGCTATAAAAGTACGGATGTCATTTTTTTCTTCTATATACTCAGGGGCATGTATAAGGATTTTTCTGCGGTAGGGGGTAAAGTTTTACCATTTGCCTACCTAGAAATTTGTTAACCCCTCCTAGACCATATTCAACTTACCCCCTTCATGTATATCAAATTATGGGTTTTTCAATGGGTTTGATTTCAATTCTAGGGTGAGTACTTGACTCCAATAACCCCCCTCCCCCTTATAAACGCCTCTGATTATACTAATTGTATTTCTGGTTGAATTCCTGTGTTGTTTGATCTGCAAGGAAGATTGTAAGACAAGAAGTTGGTTTATTGCAGAGTTCCTCCACTAGGTGGATATTAGCATTAGAATCAACAATAAACCTTAATTATACATCTTTCACAGTTAAGATTTAGTTTGGGTTCAGTGCAGAGTTCCTCCGCTAGGTGGAAATTAGCAGTAGGATCAAGATTTAACATTAATTAGTAGTATTTAAGCAAAATAATAATACAATTTTTATGTAGTTAGTAACTTAAGCCTAGTTAGGTTTTAATGCATGTTAAGGATAAGGACGGATAGGTTTTACATAGTTAAATTCATGAAAATAGGGTATAATATTATTACGTCATATATCGTTTACATCTACTTAGTACTTATATATGGGTATGTTCAAGTTTACAGATATGGGGTTTTCTACTATGTTTATTACATACATAATTTGTATTCAAGATTTAGTTTGGATTTTTAGAAATACTTTAAAAAATAGATTTTTTTCTTTAGATTTTCAGAACCTTGTATGATTAGATTTCTCAAATATTTTTAATTGTTTTACGATATTATACCTAACACATCCTGACTGATTTATGAGGTTTGTGTAAGGTTCAAGCTCTGAAGTTCCTGATAGCTGCAATACTGTCACATTCTTCTCACTTTTGACAATATGTTGGAGTTAAATTGACTATGTTTGTAATAAAAAATTATGAAAAACTTAATCTAGTAGCATATGTACCATGAGGAAGGGGGTCCGAAGCCTTTTGTTACGCAGAATGACCTCCAAGCCATTTGAAACAATCTCCGTGCCTCTTGTTGACCTTTCATTTTGTCTCCGCGCCTTGCATTTAGATCTCTGCTTGCTATTTTTATTTTTTCTTTACCTTTTATGGCTTAACACACCAATAATCCAAATATTTCTCTTCAAGAGGAATCCTCAATAGTTTAAAGAATCGTTTAATCCAAAAAATTTAAATATTAATTTATCCAATTAATCATAAATTGCATTCTTGTGTAAAGTTTGCTGGACCGAGCATTCAATAAAATTACAAATTCAAGTAGTTTACAAAAACTATTGTGTTTTGTGAATTTAGAAAAAAAATGAGCCTTGAGGTCAATCTGAGTATCGGAAAGAAGGCTCCAGAAGTCATGTGATGGACTGCAAGTATTAAGAATTCAGTTAGAATTTTAATCTTATTTTTGTCTTTTCAAAATTAACCTTAACTCAAATTTAATTAAAGTTTCTTCTAACATTTTACTTTTGTGGCCTGGGACCAAATTTATTAAATTGGAGAGAGGAAGCTGAACTACTTACCACCGGTTAAAATCCTAAATCACCAATTTAAAGATGATATAGTCATGAGAATTTGAATAGTAACTTAGGATTTGAACTGGGGCTTGGTAGTTCAGCAACCTATACAATTCATTTAATTCAGTCCCAATGGCCTCATTTATTTTGTATTATTGTTCATTAAAAGCAGATCTAGAATAAATCTACATTTATTGCAGACAGATTAAATTAATTTCTCTAAGATATCCTAACGGACCATATTCAGGAAATGCCCTAACGGACCATGTTCACGAAATGTTACTAGAATCATACATGTAAACATTTATTGATGAATGAATATAACAAATTATTTCTTTGACAAAGACGACCTTCCAGTCATCTCTCAACTCTCATTTTATTCTTTGTCCCCGCCCCTCCTCTTTACAAAAGTTACAAAAACTACGTAAGAAAAAAATTAATGTCAAGCATATTTATCCTGGTTGGTATTTTCAGTTCGTTGGCCAGACCAATAACAACTAGCAAGCATGTCAAATCAGTGTCTAGGATTTTACTCAGATATAAGCTTCATCCAACTCAACTCAAACTTACACATAAATCAATTGTCTATGAGTGTTTATCTGCAATCTTTTTGTAACAAATACATTTTATATTTTGCATTGTAAAAGTTAAAAATACCCTTTCAGGAGAAAATTCCTCTCTGATTTACCGCAAATATCAAGATTTAAAAAAATATGTTTCCATCAAAAACATGAAATTAAAAAAAATCATTATTTCCGGCTAGTGAGGGGGTGCAGAGCCACCATGAGCCCCGCAAAATTACCTCCAGAGCCTCCAGATTTGCAGAATGGCCTCCTAGCCAATCAAAATCAACCCCGGTTGTGCCTTACGCTACATCACAGAGCCTCCACAACTCTTACTCCACGTCTAGCATTCTTTTCTCCAATAACAAACATTTGGCTTTTACATCCACAAAAAGCCTTTTTCTCAAAAAATCTCAAAATGATCAAAAAGTTTTCAGATAAGACCACATTGTTACCATGTATTATGATTTACTTTAATTACGTTCATTAATTTAATTCCAAGAAAATATAAATCAGTTAACCATGAATTCTTGTGTCATTAGGTTTATACACCTATAAATTCTAGTGTAGTGGCTGTGTCAAGGATACCTATTAAGCAATACAGAGATCTAGTTGCATCTTAGCAATACATACTAAAGAATACAACAGCGTCTTATCTGGATTGATATGATTGAGTATTATAGAGAGCTATAGTTGTATCTTAGGGATACATACTAAAGAATACAACGGCGTCTTATCTGAATTGACAGAGATTGAGTATTATAGAGAGCTATAGTTGTATCTGAGGGATACATACTAAAGAATACAACAGAGTCTTATCTGGATTGATATAGATTGAGTATTCAAAAATTTATTTAAACAAATTTAAACTACCCCATTTATATATGTATTTATATCTTTGTGTGTGAATAAATCTTTATAATAATATAATAATTATAGAAGGCTAGTTGTATCTGAGGACTACATGCCAAAAAATACAACAGCGTCTTATCGGGATTGAAAGAGATTGAGTATTATCTAGTTGGATATACAGCGGTACATACTAAAGAATACAACAGTGGGATTGATAGAGAAAGATTATTATTGATCTGACTAGTGAGTTCGAGAGAAAATTGTATCTGTGCCATACATATTTTTTAAAAAAAATGAATTCTTAATCTTGATTAAAGTTGACTATTTAAGACAAATTGTTTATGTATTATAAAACCGTTTTGATTATGTTGACATTTTTTGAATAAAAGGTTTTTGGTGGATACAAAAGCCAAATATTTGTTATTAGAGATAAGAATGCTAGACGTGAAGGCTTGAAGAAGTAGTGTGAAGCACGAGG
Source organism: Eurytemora carolleeae (assembly GCF_000591075.1). Classification (NCBI taxonomy): domain Eukaryota; kingdom Metazoa; phylum Arthropoda; class Copepoda; order Calanoida; family Temoridae; genus Eurytemora; species Eurytemora carolleeae. The sequence continues at coordinate 91,109 of NW_019396448.1, read as the reverse complement.
GCGATTTTGATTGGATAGGGGGTCCTTCTCCTAATCTGGAGGTTCCGGTGGTCATTTTGCGGGGCTCATGGCGGCTCTGCCTCCCTTCCCTCACCTGGCATGATGACTGAATACCTAATTACCCAAATACCTAAGTTCACAAGCACACTCAGATGTTGTATGCTTATTAGTTAGAAACCCTAGCTAGAAAATTCTTAAATTTTTTGTTCTGCATTGCTTTTTTTGCAATTTTTGGCATACTGGTTTCATTCTGTTTTTTAAACTTGTATAACTATCATCTCCTGTGTTTTTCATCTTTTTTTTCGTTTCTAATTATATCTACCATTCCTTTTTCTTTGTCCTCAACCCCCTTCCTTTCTTTTAATTTTCTTTCATCTTTTTCTCGTCCCCCTTAATTCTCTCTATTTCTTTTTCTTCCGTTCATGAAAACATTTCCTTTTTTCTCCTTTTTCCTGCTTCCCCCCCCCCCCCACTTCCACTTCTATTTCTTCTCAATTTTCTTCCTTTCATGACAGTTTGCTTTCCTCCTTCTCTTTCCCCCTTCTCTCTTCTTCTTTTTCCTAAGTTACAGTGTAGTTTTCATTTAATATCCTTTCTTTCTCTCCCCCCCCCCCTCCTATTTGTCTTCATTGTTATGCCTTTCATGCGTAGTTTTCTATACTCTCATTCTCTTCCAACCCCATTATCTCTTTTTTTAAACAACAATGCAGTACAGATATGAGGATTTGTTGATATAGAGTTCCTAATTGTATAACCGTGATAACCGTGCAGTATTTAAAGGGAGTGTTCGCGAAAAATGAAAGGGGTATAGGCTTAGGGCAATAAAAAAGCGCTTTTGATTGCTACTTATCTTACTTCTATCTGTTGCGTCTATAAGGAGAAAATTGTTAAAGACGTCTCATACCAAATAACATGGCGTCCATACAAATTGAGAAAATTGCAACATACGACTTAGACTTTAAAAAAATCAATTTAATTTCAAATAATTCATTCAGATATTACAACCTATAGTCATCGATTATCTTTCGCCACATTTGTATATATTTGATATTTCATACTAGTTTTGATTTTGTTTTTTAAAATAATATTTAGCTTACAACTTGTCTTCGAACATTCCTGGAAAATATGAAAATGTCGTCTTCATTACCAAAAATCCTTAAAACAGGAATAAATGTTTTTATTAGTAACTCTCGGATCATAAAAATTAATACATATTATGAAAAATCAATTATATATAAATGTGGCGAAAGATAATCGATGACTATAGGTTATAATATCTGAATGATTTGTTTGGAATTAAATTGATTTTTTTACGGTCTAAGTCGTATGTTGCAATTTTCTGAAGTTATTGGGTATGAGACGTCTTTAACAATTTTCTCCTTATAGACACAACAAATAGAAGTAAGATTAGTAGCAATCAAAAGTGCTTTTTTATCGCATTAAGCCTATACCCCCTTTCATTTTTCGCGAACACTCCCTTTAAGGGAGTTTGTGACCTTAAAATATTCAGGTAATTAGATATTTAGCTAATTAAAGGTATTTGGGTATTTTGTTAAGTCACAATTCTTAAACTGGATTTTGAAATTCAAAAGGTTTTAAATAATTATTTTTGAAATGCTGATTATCTTAAAAAAGAGGGGGATATTCTGTCTAAATCATAACGTTTGAACCAAAAAATGACAATTCTAGGTTTGAATCTACAATTTCATTTTATTGCAAATGCAATAAAGACCCCAAGTTTTCAATTTTTAAAATCAATTTTGAATATTGCACATAAAAATTTGAATTTTGGACGTACAAATTTGAATATTATATCGATTTCCTTTGACAGAGTTTAAAGTCTTCCAAAGAATCTCATACTGACTAGACAAAAATATATTGTCACTCATCGTCATCCAATAGTTAAATACATTTGGTTTGAGACATTTTTGAATCTAAATATTTATATTTTCCGTTCGGTTATGGTTTGCAAATATTAAGTTGGTTTACATCTTATAACATTTTTATACATTCGTTTAAAGTTTACATTAGTTTTGATAACATTATAAGGAATTAAGATTGCGGATTTCTTCAAAATTACAATAAATTATTAGTGTTGGAATTTGACCTTTCTTGTGCAAAGGAATAAAGAAAAAGGAAAATTCACAGTATTTCATAGAAGTTACTCTGCTTGATGACGTTCAATGTTTTACACATCTCCTAATAATATCAAAATATATTCCTTTAGGACTATGTTACAGGAATGTTTATAGCTGGCACAGTTTACTGCAGGGTATATATTAAACATAGTTATTTCCGCAGTTAAACATTTCAAAGAGTAATTTGAATTTTATGGTGTATTAATTATATATTACATTGTACCTAACGCTACGGATAATATGGGATAATCTGTTTGTTCACAAACATTTTACGATCGAAGGCACGTTTGAGATATTTGTCTGAATTAAACATGGTGGGCAAAAGGAGTACAAAAAATGTAATTTCCTCTTAAATCAATTACAAGAGCTGAAAATCAATTAAAAATTGTGTAGGCTTGTATAGATACTAATTTAGAAAACAAATCAAATTAATAAACGTAAGTTTATTTTGTTGGCTTTAAAAAATTATAAACTTGTTTTTTTCACCTTGCTATTGCCTCAGAAACTGTGAAAAAGGACAGGACGAAAAGGAATACAACCTTTTTAAAAGCCATATCCTGAAAATATGAAAACATTAAATTAAAAATTTGATAATGATTTGCATGTTATAATCAAGATATCAAATCAAATTAATAAACGTAAGTTTATTTTGTTGGCTTTAAAAAATTATAAACTTGTTTTTCTCACCTTGCTATTGCCTCAGAAACTGTGAAAAAGGACAGGAAGAAAAGGAATACAACCTTTTTAAAAGCCATATCCTGAAAATATGAAAACATTAAATTAAAAATTTGATAATGATTTGCATGTTATAATCAAGATATTCTTTTGAAGTTTATCATGTTCATTTTCATGAATGTAAAGAATTTTTTTAAATATTGAAATTTATCTTTCATTTCAAATTATTTGCTTAAAATGATAGTTGTATCAATAAAGTTGAACTTGTTAACCCTATTCCATATTGACGTTTCCTTCCCCCCCCCCCCTATGTTTTCTTTATATAATACTAATCTATAACTTTTCGTACACTTTAAGTAATGCCCTGGCCGGGGTTATACTTTAATAATCTGGAAAAAGAAATTGCAATTTTTCAAAAATCCTAAATTTTATTGCAAAATCCAGTTATTAAGCAAAAATGTGGACAACCAAAAGTTGCACAAAATACAACTAATTACGAATATTTGAAAAGCCTTTCCAAAAATCTACAGAAGTATGCGACTATATCAGTACAATGAAGATGACTTTTGGTTATAATTTTTATTAAAATCAAGCTGTTAAACAGCATGGATACACATAAACATAGAAGTAAAGAAAAGCTTTCAATTTAAAAAGTTTCTCTTTGATAACTTATGAACTTGTAGTTCGAAAAAAGCTTCTTAACAATAAACACTTAAATAAAAAGTCGTCTTCATTGTCAGCTGTATAAAATTTTGAAATCCAATGACTGGAAGTGGTTCTACATAATACATATATATCCTAGCAAAGTAAAATAAGGCATTCAGGCAGTATGCGTCAGGACTATGGCATTGGAATAAAAGCCCAGGTTTTTAGCCAGAAGTGCTAGGGAAAAGTGTTTCTTAGAAAATTTGAGCAGCCTCAGATCAATTTTTATTGAGATAAAAAAACGTAAGGGGGAGGGGGGTTTCCGTATAGAAATAGGGGTTGTCCAATAAATCAGCGGAAGTCTTAGTTCTCCCAAGGGTTGATTAAATCTGACCAATTTAAACAGAAACTCGGCAATTAACAGTTGCCAGTCAGGCAATTAATTAAAACATAAAAGGTTCACATCAATTAGTTAATTAATAATTAAATCCGTTTAATCGGAAAATCTATCTTTAATTACAATTCATATCTTGCCATTCTTCAAATTGTTGTCTTAAGGGCTTTAGATTTTCATTCAATAAGTTAAAATCACTGCTGAATTCAGAAATTTTGAGCAGTGTGAATCTTGGATCAAACATTGATCTCCAACTCCATCTTATGCAGATCTAGAAGTTATATTCCTCCTCTTTACCCATGATGGTCATACCTTGCAGGGATAAATTTTACTGAGGGATCAAGCATTAATCCTCAAGTTAATCCTCAAGATCAAGCGTTCTAAATAAAATTATCCTTATTGGTTATCAACATTTATTGCTTTAAAGTAAACAATGACTAAAATATTCAATGCATTGAACATTCTAGCTTTTCTACTTAAAATAGAAATATTGAACCAATGATAAAAAACTTTGCTTTAGTTTAAAGATTGCAGGCCCACGGTTATCTGTTTTACTATTAAAAAAAAAAATACTAAATTTCATATAAATAAATTTTTCTTCAGAAATCCTATTTTTGTTAAAATTAATTCCGATTCATACACATACTTTTAACAAATTAAATATACTATGGCAATAACAAACTGAAAGGCCTTGGAGGGCATTGCACCACATCTATTCATTTAGTAAACAACAGATGAGGCTTATGATAATAACAGCATTGTTTCAAAATAATATAACCCCCAGGGATGATTTTACAGAGTTCAGTGGTTTTTTTCTTGCAATGGCCCCTCTATAGCTAAAACGTCAATAAATGTTTTATTCTTTCGAAATAACGTTTTAAACTAACATTTACAAAATTGAACTTCAATGAAATTAAGAAATATGAACTTATGTATAATTTTGAATCAATCAATTTGATAATTAAATGTTAGATATTTCAGGGTCTTCACGTAATTAATCAGATAAAGATTAAAATGTGACATTTACAACAATATCAATCTTAAACATTTTTACATTTTTACTCTTATTGTGATTAAAATTGTGAATAATATTGATTAATTTCTTATTCTTATCACACACAATTTTAGAATATAGATAAAATCTTCGTTTGAATAAAACTTTACAAAATAAATCGGATTTTTAAACATCTAGACTTTCGGGACTTCATTTACGCAAATGTAACGACGTCATTGAAAGATTCTGCAGTTAGAGAAGTTCATGAATTTCTTCTTGCTTATGTTTTTTACGTTAGTGACCGGTCCTCTGTTATTGATTTTTTAATGAAAGTAAAAAAATATTAAAACAATTTAAAAAAAAAAGTTTTTTGACATTTTAAAAAATGATGTCGTTAATGAAGGTATGATTGTAAGTATCGTTAAAAAATTACTACAATTCGTTTGTTTTGTTCAATAAAAGATTCTTTTCAAAAGCGCTTGTTTCGTTTTCCCTTTTTTCTACTTAATTCATTAACGAAACAAACAGTTTTTTTGAACAGTGAAAACGATCCATTTCTGGAGATGGGCCTAGGACATCCTACAAAGTATTTTCCGTTCTTTACTAATCTTTCCTTGATTAATAATCTTAATTTTATTTACAGCATAAGGGAAGATATTTTAGTAAGCAGTAACTCTTTCGTTAAGTAAAATTGTTCATTAAGTGAACTCGTTTGTTACATAGATTTTTTAAAGTTTAATTATTTTTTTCGTTTTTGTTAAACGATAATTTTTCATTTTCGTTTTTTTCTGAACGAAACCAAAAATTTGTGTTCGTTTAAAAAAGTGATGCCCATCTCTATCCCTGGGACCCCAAGCTGTAGCTTAAAAATCTTAAATATATAGAATTTTGTATTGTGCCAATAAAACAGGTCGATGTCATGCATTTTCTTTATATATTTAATTTCAACAATTTTATATTTTAAGGATTAAACCATCAGGTGCGATTAACTGAATTTGTCCAGCTAGAGGGGGGAGGGAGCACATAAGTCTTTAGATTTAGTCTTAGATATATGTCATGCTTTCACAGATTTAATTCCCTTTTCCATTGGGAGGAGTCACCAATGCAAATCTAGGGGTCTCCAATTAACATTTTTGGGGGATCTCTATATTATTTTCGAGTTTAAGACCCCCATATTTGGGGTCCCCAATGAAAATCTGGGAGTCTTGCAATGAAAACATGACCTACATAATTTCTTTTGAGATCCCCAAATTTTCATTTAAAGCCCCCCCCCCCTCCTATTTTTGTTGGAGACCACCATATTACGAAGTTCGGAGGTTCTGTTCAAGGGCGGATACAGGATTTAAGTCAAAGGGGGGGGGGGGGAACTCTATTGGTTTGGCACAAATAAATGTGGAAGTATAGAAACAAAAGAGATGCACACCGCAGGGAACATTTTTGTTGGGCCAAAAAAACTCCAAAAGGGTTAAAATTAATGACTGTAGACTAAAAAATGATTTTTAACTTATCACGTAAAGATTTTAAGATAGATATTTTGCCTGTTTTACATCATGTTTTAAGGCTATTTGCATCAAAACAAAGTAACTGGAGGTATAAGATTTTATAAATTTCAGTTAATCTATAAGTAAATGTATTACTGAACATTTTTGAATCACGAATAGCTAATGCTCATTTTAAGGATTTCAACATAATAGATTATTTACTTACGCAAAATTACGTGCAATTACGCGATGTTATTTTCATTTCACGAAATGTTTCAGATTTACGCGTAATTAGCCAAACTTCAATTTTGTGAAATTACAGCGTAATTTTGTGTAATTTCTATAAAGTAATTTCGCAAAATTTTGCAATAATTACAGAAATTAGCAAACCTTCAATTGCGCAAAATTACAGCAATTTTTGTGCCTTATTAGAATTATTTTAATTTCGCGTAATTACAACCTTATTTTGTAAGTAATGTTTCGCAGGTTAATCAGAACTTTCAGCCAATATTTTGTTAATGTAATTTTTAAGTTTGACAATTAAGTTTAAAAAAAGGGCCAACAATTTATTATCATAATTAAATTAAATACATATTCTGTACATTTATTTAATATTCAATAACTTGTAAATATATCAACCTACATTCTCAAGTTTCAATGTTTGAAAAAAAATTTTAAATTGTCAAAATATGTTTTATCATCATCCAAAATATGTTTTATCATCATCCAAAATTGAATCTGTTATTCCTATGATTCAGGTAAAGCTCAGTATACTTTTTAGTTGATTTGCCTGTCCCAAAATAACTAGAAAGGAGAAAGAAGAATAAAACAGAAAAAGTGTCGTGTTTACGTAAATTATTTATAATAAAAAATATATAAATAATGTATCAGATGCAGTCAATCCTGTAAGTAAAACTAAATGAAGAACTATGGCAGGTGAACAATGATGCCTGCAATGATTAATTTCTGATTTTGAATTTCAAAGAAAGAATTGCCGAAAGTTACACCACTATATAATGCATTTTTGAGAATCAATATGTATACTGTACTATCTCTTGTTTAAATACTAATTATTACTAACATAACAGTATAATACAAATAAAATGTCGATTTTTTTTAGAAACAATGCTTTTTTCTGCTAGTTTTGATTGAAAGAGAGATAAAATATTTATCCCTGCCCTCAATCCTTTTTTTAAGTTTCCAATTCGTTATTCAATCTTTTTATTGTTCCTTAGATTATATGTTTTTTATTTATTGTTTTTCTGTTCCTAGTGCATATATGAAACTATTTTTTGTTTGTTCCAAGCTGGCACAATAGTCAATTCCTGTTCTATATATAGTTCCCGTTTTATCGTACTCTTTTGTTCCTCTTTTGAGTTTTGATGTTCCTATTCTTCCTTTTTTGTTCCTAACTCGCGGTCGCCCAACCCAACAATTGTGTTATTATACTGTTCCTTATTTTTCTAAAAACCTATAATACTCCTTTTGTTCTTTCTGATTTTACTTTGTTCCTAAAATCCTAGCTTAACAAACCTATTTTTGTTCCTTATTTTAATTTTGCACGACATTTCTTCTTAAAATGATTTGATAAACCAAGTTCTTTGTTTCTGTATTTGATATCATAATTCGAATCTTCAAATAACTTGAAAAATGTGTTCAAAAGATTAGATAAATTAAGAAAATTATTTTAACACTAATTGGTAACATTTTCCCGATAATAGCTCAGGGGGGTCGAAGGTACCCCCGCCCCCTTGTCCTTGCGCCCTTGGAGCCCTTGGGTCTGTTACTTGTTTATAGATTTCTTTCAAATAATTTTTCTTCACTCTATTATACTTTTTGTTATTGTTATATAGCGCCAATCCATCCCCTAGCGGCGGGTGGAAGAACCAGAGGGAGGATCAATGTATTAGGCTTGGCTGGGAAAACAGCTGATTTTAGACTCACTAGTCCGGAGTCCCTCTTCTCTTTTAGTCACTTAGTAGTGAGTCACAGCCGGTTCATGTGTAAACAACAACAATTCAAAACAAAGTGAACAATTGTTGGAAAAACAATTAAGCGATATTAACTAAAATGTCGAGTAAATCAGGTAAATGATGATCTACGTTTATTTTTACTATAGTATGTTTATACAGGATATACGCCATCGATAAAAGATCGGACTAAAGAAAATGGACCGGGGTCCGTTCTAGTATACGATTTTGGGACCCCCCCCTCAATTTTGTACATGGATCTTAAATGTTAGACATGAGTCCGCAGTGCTTGGACGCCTAGCCTGTCCTAGACGCAGTGCTCGGTCCAGAAAGTGTCTTAACCTAACCTAACCCTAAATAAATACTAATTTAATTGAAAATAGTGGACATGTACAAAATGGGGATCCAAAAATCGTTCTCTAGGACAGACTCCAAAATAGGTATGCAAATGGAAATTTACTTTTTCATGATTATATGGATATTCTAATAATATTATTTTAGTATTTTGTTTTTGTTTGTTTGTTTGTTTACATTATTGTACCAATATCTAATACACAAGATGTAGATAGTATTTTGATTTTGGGTGAATATATATTACTCATAATACGTCAGTAAAGCTAGATAAAATCATAATTTTGCTAACTTTGAAAAAAAATCCTTTCATTTTACTAATTATACAATAAATCCTTTCCGTCCGGGCTATTTTACATCAAAATAATAGTAAACTATTGAAACAAGATTGGGGTAAAGTTTTTCTTGAAAATCATTCACCCCTTAGGAAATGTCACGCGTTGTCATATCGGACCAGTCAAATATTATAGAATGTATTTTGAGAATTTTGTTTTATCAAACATGTTTTATTTATCAGCCCAAAAGTGAAACTGTAGATTTGAATCGTCCGCTCAATTGAAAATGAAATTTCAAGTGATATTGTTAGTTTTAATTTTAATTTTTTATAATGTGGAATTCTGGACTTACCGTAAGATTTTAATTAGCTTGAACAAATCAGGCTGTTGTCTTCAGGTCAGAGTTAACAATATGAAAAATATAAAAAGTTGTTTTTATATCACAAAATTTCTCCCTTCGTCCCGCATCCCCTCCTCCCTCACGCCGGCCTGTGTAAAACAAGCTGTCATAGAACGTCTTGCAGTAATGTTTATTGGTTAAGACAAATATATGGTCCAACAGGGCCAGATCAGTATTTTAAAAAAAACACTGTAGATTTATAATTAAACCAGCTCATTGAACAAGGGCCCACTCAGACCTATAAAACTCTGAAAGTTATTAATCAAGTTTTTAGATAGCCTCGGTTTTAAAGTGTTACAAAGGCTTGTCCTTTGGGTTTATGTCACCGACACACTTACACTTTATTGTAGCCCTTGGCATGTGCATTATGAAATTGCAACTTGCTTGTTTTTAGCTTAGGTTACGAGCTCGCTTGCAAGAGGCGGAGGGAGGGCGGAGTTTGAAGTACCAGATATTTGACTTAGAACTAATATATGAGGCGGATTGAGGACGGAGAATGAAGTACCAGATAGACGACTTAAGACTATTACAGGAGGCGGATGCAGGGCGGAGTATAAAGTGCCAGAAAGGAAACTTATAACTTTTACAGAAGGCGGATGCATGGTGGAGCAGAAAGTAACAGTTTGAAAACTTAGGACTATACATTGCGGAGTCTGAAGTACCAGTTAGTACATTTGTCTCTATTACAGGGGGCGGAGGCGGTTGCAGGGCGGAAGATGGAGTACCGGATATGACCAGAATATCAGATATGGACGAAAATGGAATAAATAAAAATTTACAGGTAACACACATATTTGGTAGATTTTTTTGGACTTTTTTCTTTTTGTCATTGTTTTAGGACTTTTTATTTACTTCCCTTGATAATTTATTCAAAATATGGAATTTATCAAACTTTTCCTCAAAGTTTTTTATTTGCTTGAAATTGAATTCATGTTTAAACCAGACTCTTTGTTGAAAAAAGGAAAACCTAATTTCTACAATTTTGAAAAATGTCATTTTTATTTTGCTTTGTTTTGGGAAATTATTGATATTCAGAGATAAGAACTGCATCGTTTGCTAAAAATATAAATCCTTGTAATAAATTGAACGACAAGAATTTACATTAAAGCTTCAAGTATTAAGACATTTAATCGGATTTAAAATTAAAGTTTGCCATTAACGATTCTTTTTTATCGTATGATTTTAAACCATTATTGCTTGGCACACATAAATTCAGCCTGCTCATAAAAAGTCTCATCAATTTTTAAGACAGGGTCGACTTTGAAGTGTCGTAACGCCTTGGGCTTTGATTTTACCGCCTAACTCACTTGTGCTTTTCTGTAGCCCTTTACGCACATTTTAGCACTATTTAAAGAACTTGTTTTTAGCTTTGGTTTTAAGAAATGATTGGCAAAATTCTCATCGATTTTTTTTCACATTTTAAGCGGGTCAATCTGGATCAATCTCGTAAAATAAACTGAACAAAATATAGATTTGACTAACGGAACAGATTTCTTTAGTCACAAATTCTAATTTCATAATCCCTATACATTACAGTGATTACAAGTTCTAACAGAAAAATCAATAGGAATTTTGCCATTTACTTCTTAAAAGCTGAAGCTAAAAACAAGTATTCATAGTTTTATTAAAATGTACTAGACGAAACCTACAAAAATATTAAATGACTTTGTGTTGTAAAATCAAATGCCGGGGAGTTACGACGCTTCAAAGTGGATCTAGTCTTTAAATTAATGCAACTTTTGACAGAATTCTGGATCTGTGACAGTGCAACCCGATGCCTTAGACCTTTGATAGTTCAAACTATGAATTCCGTAGGTCCATTAGACTAAGTTTGAAATAACGATGTTTAACGCCATCAGGTTACAAAGAAACAGTGATGTTGAAAATATGTGTAGTGGGCAAAAACTCATGGTTTCCTTTTCGGTCAAAAATTTCTTAAGATTTTAGTTAATTTTATTTTTTTGTTTATACTAGTTTAAACTAGTTGCATTATAAATGTAGGGAGGGGGTGGGTGATCTATGACCCCCCCCCTCTCCTTCTTTATAACACAGGTTCCCCTGGGAATTTTGTAAATTGGTTAATGGGATTCTGTAATCAATATCTACCAGACTTTAGAATTTCCATGATTATCAAAGACCAAGTTTGATGATATTGGTCTTATTTTCTAATCCCCATATCTTTTAGTCGAATGTGGAAGACCTGAGATATTTCAAACTATGCTGTTTGATAAAATAGCCGAAGTTTGAAATATAAAAAATTTCCACTTTTTAGGTTGCAACGATATAGGGATTAGAAAATTGGAGTTTGCGGCAAATTTCTTAAATAAAAGAACTGGTGTTTCTTTGCACATTGGTCTTTTGTTTCACTAATTACTTTCTTAGACTGTATTTGCTCTTAATCGGCAGATTTAGTATGCAATCATCAACGAATTTCCCCTCGTAACCACTTACATAATATATTTCAATTTCTCTTTACAATATCAATAAATCATGTACTGCTCACATCCTAGTTCAAGGAAGTATATCGAAGGTATTTGTTGTGCAGTGGATTTTGAAAACAATTAAAGAGGAAGTTGAGAACTTGTTTAAAAGATATTTCATCAATAATTCATGTATGGGTAAATCGAAAAGAAATTTTTATTGCGATAAATTTAATACAAGTTTCAGTATAACGCTTTGATTATAGTTTTCCATTTCTTAACCGACTTTTACGGTCGAGTACAAACGTCAAATAAAAAATGAGATAATAGCGCGAGGTTCGCGCAGCTCTAACAGGCAGATAACTTTATTTTGTAATTTAAAACGTCGATTAAATCCTTATTCAATAGTAAAAATTCAAATTTTTTTCTCGAACATGAAAAAAAGCATTTATCTATTTTAAAATTCTAAAGGGAGATTTTGGCCCTCAACCCTTATTTGACACCCCTGGCTTACTATTTTTTATTTAAACCCAAATGAAATGTTTTCTTTAAAATAAAAGTACAGTCAAGGCAAATTCAAATTTAGAAAAAATGCACAGACCAAATAGGCACAACGCCTTTGGGGTAAGAAACTTGCATCCCATAGTTGTCCAACAACGAGTAAGAAACTACAGTATATATTTTTTTGGGTTCCATGGGGGGGGGGGGGTGTCTCATCGCTGAAATTAAGGGTTAAAAGTGCAAAAGTTTCGCACTCTGCTTATGTCCTTCTTTATAAAGTGGCTAATTATGTACATGGTGTCTAAATAATGTTTGTATTTTACAGTTTTAAAAAGAATTCTCCTCTTTTAAGACAATATGTGCATAAGATGGATCTCAGTGCTTGACCAGGAGATTTACAGTTTTAAAAAGAATTCTCCTCTTTTCAGACAATATGTGCATAAGATTGATCTCAGTGGTTGACCAGGATATTTACAACACAAAATCTGTTTTGGTGGATCCAAGGAACTATATGTGCATAAGACAATATGTGCATAAGATGGATCTCAGTGGTTGACCAGGAGATTTACAACACAAAATCTGACTGGGTGGATCCAAGGAACTATATGTGCATAAGACAATATGTGCATAAGATGAATCTCAGTGGTTGACCACGAGATTTACAACACAAAATCTGACTGGGTGGATCCAAGGAACTATATGCAGGAACGCACAACTCAGATATGTGCATAAGATGGATCGCAGTGGTTGACCAGGAGATTTACAACACAAAATCTGAGTGGGTGGATCCAAGGAACTATATGCAGGAACGCACAACTCAGATATACGCATATTATGTACTGTACACTGTGGGAGGAATGTAAACAAACCCAGTGCCCCCACAGAAGTTGAAGGGAAAGGACTACAGCTCTGATGTTTTGTTACAGTCCAACAAAAAACAAGTTAATAAATCAAGTTAGAGCGAATTCATATGATTTTTGGCTTTCTGGTCAATATGGAAAAATACAATAGCAATATATCTTTAATCCACCCCTTGGGCCCTTTTCCCCGAAAGATGATGCGTTGCCCCTAAATTTTTTGTTTTGATCTCCAACCACTGCACTACACAGATTTGACGCATGAAATATGGCGGTTCCTGGTCTATATATTTCCTGGGCGGATCTAACAAATTTGTCAGTTAAAGAAGAAATTGATTGTATTTTTTTTAGCATTCTTGCATCTCAAACTTTTGTTAACACTTAGAACGAGACAGCAAGGAAGACATTTGTAATACCATTATAGAACCGTCGCTGGTTAACTTTTTTTATTTTATTTTGAGTTGTGTTCAAAAATGAAACAGTAGATTTATTTAGAAACTTTGTTTGGTAATGTGGAGTCAATAAAGTTGATTTTGTTTACCTTACTAGTAAAATAAACATTTTAACTCTTTTAATGTGCTCTGATATTTTCTCTCAAATATTTGATATCCCAGTATTCAAGTATATTAGAGAAATGTCGAGAGGAAATTTGAGAAATGTGGTTTATGGTAGAATACAAAATATTCTTCTTCTTTCCTTCAAAGATGCAATAAAGTATATTAGAGAAATGTCGAGAGTAAATTTGAGAAATGTGGTTTATGGTAGAATATAAAATATTCTTCTTCTTTCCTTCAAAGATGCAATAAAGTATATTAGAGAAATGTCGAGAGTAAATTTGAGAAATGTGGGTTATGGTAGAATACAAAATATTCTTCTTCTTTCCTTCAAAGATGCAATAAAGGGAGTTTTGTATTTTTCTCTTCTGCACCGTAAGTTTAAGGGATTGTAGACCTAATTACTTTTCTATCTAAACATTGGCATGTCCGATTCACAATAGTTCCTTTCAAATATTTTCTGATCTACAACAGGGAGGATATTGTCGTTTTACTAGCCTTGTTTCTGCTGCTTTGTAAGAAAACCACAATTAGAAATTATTAGTTTTTTATAGAAAAAACAAGGGTTTTAAAGAAAATTGAAATGGCGTCTTTAATCCGTTCTGATTTGTACGTATTGTACTTGCTCTTTAGGTACCGTACATGGTTCCCTATAATCTGTACTTGATTGAACTGTACTGAAATCTATCATATTGTTTAGGTGAGGTTTGAACGAGGGGATATTTACACATATACCGGACCCATCCTTGTAGCGGTCAATCCATACAGAGAAATAGATGTTTACAATACTCATACTGTCTCAAGGTAATATAGGTTTAATCCATACAGAGAAGTAGATAACTTCAAGGTAATATAGTACAATGAAGTATTTATACTAAAGGCAGGGGTTTGATTGTAACATATCAGGACTGTTAATCAAAGCTAAAACAAGGATTGTAAATAAATGGCGGAACTTTCCTGGGCAATCTGTTGGCTTTGGGCCGAGCGTAGCGGGAGGGGGACAGTGTCGATGGCAATCTGGGGACTCCATTTTGGGGGTCTTGATTTTACTTCTAATTCTTATTCTTACAAAGGTTAACGTAAACCTTAAATTGCTTCAACACTGGAATTTTCAGGTTTTTATGAACAATAATGATTTTTTGCAATAAATTAGCATCTCTATTATCATGATGGAAAATCAAAACAGATCAAGTTGTATCATGTTCTGAATTAGATATGAGAGAACCACGGGAATATTCTTCGCTTAGTTTTGAGATTCTATATTGATTGTGTCGACTTTTATAGAGAAAATTTAGTTTTCCAGTAAAATCGTCCAAGTGCGGGTAAACGGCGGCAATAACTTATAGTAACCTGGGCATCGCTGGGTTCCCAAGCTAGTAATATAATAAAAGTGAAGAAAGATCAATATGTTCACGTTTACAAGTAATTTCTTTGAGAAATTAATTTAATTAGCTGTCAATAAATTCCAAAAAAAAAATTGAATTCAGTTATCATGGAGCTAAACTGGGTAGCTTGGATCCTCATGTATTCGCCCTGGCAGAATCAGCCTATATCAGCCTACAGTCGGAGACAGTGAACCAATCTCTAGTTATATCAGGTAAAATGCCATATTGAGAAGTAGTTGAACTACGTAGACTACGTTAAACCACTTTACTTGAACTTGAACTAGTGTACAAGGGAAGTGGTCCAAGTAATTCTACATCTTTCAGCTACTGGAGCCATTTTTGATGAAATTTTAATCCTACAAAATATACTAAAGGGTCGATCAACAATTAAAAGCCAATAAAAATTTGACCAAATTTCGTTCTCCTGTAATTCAAGAGATGTTTCGGTATCTCCCAACAACGTTTTATATGTAAGAAATCAAAATTAGATACTTAGTTCAAGTGTTTAAGTGTAATACTAGATCAAATTATGAAAGAAAGACTTTAAGCTAGGGTTTGCAATCGGAATTTCATTGCGTGGAATTGCGCACAGCTGTTCGAAATTACGCGCAACAGTGCTCGAATTGCGCGGAATTGTGTGGAATTGCGCGGAATTGCGTGGATTATTTTAAAATAATGTTTTGATTTTGAATTTTTTTACAGGGGAAAGTGGAGCAGGGAAAACCGAGAATACAAAGTTTATCATAGAATATTTGTGCAGGTAAATATAGAATATTTGTGCAGGTAAATATAGCATATTTGTGCAGGTAAATATAGAATATTTGTGCAGGTAAATATAGGATACTTGTGCAGGTAAATATAGAATATTTTGCTGGTAAATATAGAATATTTCTACATTTCTACAGGTAAAAATAGGATATTTGAGCTATATATCTACTTGTGAAGAGGGTGAACACTAATATATCTGCAGGGTGACCGCTAAAATATCTACCTTTGTACGGGGTGACCACTAATTTATTTACCTGTGTACATGGTGACCGCTAATATACCTACCTGTGTACAGAGTGACCGCTAAGGTATATACAGGGTGACCGCTACTATATCTTCCCGTGATCAGGGTGACCGCTAACATATCTACCTGTTTACATGGTGATCACTACCCTTATCTACTATGTTCAGAGGGTGAGCGCTAACATATCTACCGTGTGAAGGGTGACCGCTAAAATATTTCTTTGAACAGGGTGACAGCAGTCTAGGAGGTCCACAATGGGGCCTCTTGCAGATTTCACTTCCTTATGATTCCTTATATCTACCTGTGTACAGGGTGACCGCTAAATTATCTACTTGTGTATAGGGTGACCGGTTATATATCTACCTGTGTACAGGGTGACCGCTTATATATCTACGTGTGTTTAGGGTGATCGCTAAGATATCTACAGGGTTCAGTGTGACCGCTGTACTAATACATCTATTTTCGTACAGAATGACCGCTAATATATCTACTTGTGTACAGTGGGACCGCTCATATATCTTCCTGTGTACTCGGTGACCGCTTATATATATTTACCTGTGAACAGGGTGACCACAGATATATCTACCTGTGTACTGGGTGACCGCTTATATATTTACCTGTGTACAGGGTGACTGCTAACATATCTACCTGGGTTCAGCAGCAGATACTGGAAGCTAACAATATTCTAGAAGCTTTTGGAAACGCTAAAACAATCAGAAATGATAATTCTTCAAGGTACAATCTGTTCTTTTCTTATTTTTCCTTTTCTCATAAGATTTTTTCACTATTTTGCGTTCTTGTTTTTTTTCTTGCTTTTGTTATCCAATAACATAATACAAATTGCATTATAATTGGAATTAGGTCAATGCAGTTTTTTTCAAGGAAAGAAATCAAACTCTTTACTCTATATGGAACCAAATTATTATTATTAAGTCTATCTAACATTACCGTAACACACAAAAATCTGATTAAATGTTCCAGTTTATTTTTTAGAGTATTGAATAGACATAAATAATAATTATTGTAGATTTGGTCGGTTCATGCAGGTCTGCTTTGATTCAGGGTTCAAGATTGCAGGATGTGTTATTCAGGTTAGATTAAGAATTGGTATCAGGGGGTCGTAAAATCTGCCAGGTTTTCATAAAATCTGCCAGTGGGTCATAAAATCTGCCAGGGGGTCATAAAATCTGCCAGTGGGTCATAACATCTGCCAGGTTGTCATAAAATCTGCCAGGTTGTCATAAAATCTGCCAGGTTGTCATAAAATCTGCCAGGTTGTCATAAAATCCGCCAGGTTGTCATAAAATCTGCCAAATTGTCATAAAATCTGCCAGGTTGTCATAAAATCTGCCAGGTTGTAATAAAATCTGCCAGGTTGTCATAAAATCTGCCAGGCTGTCACAAAATCTGCCTGGTGGTTATACAATTTACTAGGTTGTCATAAAATCTGCCAGGTTGTCATTAAATCTGCCAAATTGTCATAAAATCTACCTGGTTGTCATAAAATCTGCCAGGTTGTCATAAAATTTGCCAGATTGTTACAAAATCTGCCAGGTTGTCATAAAATCTGCCAGGGGTCATAAAATCTGCCAGGTTGTCATAAAATCTGCCAGGTTGTCATAAAATCTACCAAATTGTCATAAAATCTACCAGGTTGTCTTAAATTCTGCCAGGTTGTCATACAATTTGCCAGGTTGTCATACAATTCAACAGGTTGTCATAAAATCTGCCAGGTTGTCATAAAATCTGCCAGGTTGTAATCAAATCTGCCAGGTTGTCATAAAATCTGCCAGGTTGTGTAATATCTGCCAGGTTGTTATAAATCTGCCAGGTTGTAATGAATTCTGCCGGGTAGTCACAAAATCTACCAGGTTGTCATAAATTCTGCCAGGTTGTCATACAACCTGCCAGGTTGTCATAATTTCTGCCAGGTTGTCCTAAAATCTACCACGTTGTCATAAAATCTGCCAGGTTGTTATAAATTATGCCAGGTCGTCCTAAAATCTGTCAGGTTGTCATAAATTCTGCCAGGTTCTCATAAAATCTTCCAGGTTGTCATAAAATCTGCCAGGTTGTCATAAATTCTGCCAGCTGTTATAAAATTGCCATGTTAACATAAATTCTGCCAGGTTGTCATAAAATTTACCATGTTTTTTTAAAATCTTAAATGGTCGAAGGAAGGGTTTCATATAGATACTTTTTTATGTTTGGGAATATACAGCTGAATCCGATACATATATATATTCCATTTTGAATACATATACCAGAGATAGAAATAGTTCATGCTCAATTCATTTACATATATCTATATATATATATGAAGTAATTATCTGTGTTTGTCTGTCCATTTGTTAGGATATTCGATCATTACTTATGAATCTCTCGACTGATTAAATTTTGATTGGGGAACCGGAACCACTGGAATGATCTTAGCTTGGTTTGAGAATTTTAAGTTCAGTGGATTGCATTTTATAGGGAAAACTCAAGGAAAAGCTGAGTTCTATAAATATATANAACTCTTTATATTCATTAAATATGTAATACAGTGCTCGGTTTATATTTCTTGTATAATCAAGGTCTGCTGCAAATTATATAACTCTGTATATTCATTAAATATGTAATACAGTGCTCGGTTTATATTTCTTGTATAAGCAAGGTCTGCTGCAAATTATATAACTCTTTATATTCATTAAATATGTAATACAGTGCTCGGTTTATATTTCTTGTATAATCAAGGTCTGCTGCAAATTATATAACTCTGTATATTCATTAAATATGTAATACAGTGCTCGGTTTATATTTCTTGTATAAGCAAGGTCTGCTGCAAATTATATAACTCTGTATAATACATTACATAACCTACACACCAGAGGTATATACTATATATTTTCAAGAAAAGGAGGGGGAGGATTTGTCTTGGGGGGGAGGGTTGAAATGAGAAAATGGATATTAGTTAATTTTTTTTCACCCTTGATATTTTTTATCCTAAAATTTATCAACTTTCCCCTATACAATCTTTATATCTAAATACAACGGTTAAAACCCTACACAGTTATTTTCATTCCATTCAAAAGTTCATGTACTCTGCCTGTACACAACTTACAAAGCATTACTCAACCCTGGAAAATTTAATGGTATTTTTTCGAATCCAAAAATAGGTTTTAACAATGTTGTTAACAAAAGATATTTCTCTACTTTTAACATTAAAAAACTTCGACTTTTGTTAACACAAAGCGGGTTTTTTCTTCTAATTTTATCTTAGGATTGTTTCCCCTCCTACTTCATGTTTTATATTATTATTTGTTTTTGTATATATAGAGTAATAAGAATAATATATGTGTTGTACGGTAAATGATGTAATCTCCACCTACTGAGCCCCCCCCCCCCCCCTCCGCCTGAACTGTCACCTAGAGAAGAGCAAGGGTGATGAAGTGGGGGGGAGGGAGGGAGGGGGGATAATCAATCTTCATCCCTAGAATATTGTTGTTCGATGTAAACTTTTTACTTTGATGCAGTAACCATGAGTTTTTTTAATGTCGATGTGTTTCTATTTTCTTTTAAATAATGTTTTTTTTAAAGAAACATTAAAAGTTTAATACCGCTCGTAATGCAAAACTAATACAGATTTAGTATTGGACTTATTTATTTTTATAATGTTATGAAAACATTAATATTTAGCAAAATTTTGATCAGAAATAATAAAAGATCCAAATTATAGTTTGGTAAATTAAAGAAATAAATCTTGGTTTTTCAATCTAAAAATAAAGATAAAATATCTATTTTTAAAGAAAATATTTGTATGAAAAAATATATAATTTTTTTTAAATAAAGATAAAATATCTATATTTAAAGAAAATATTTGTATGAAAAAATATATAATTTTTTTTAAATAAAGATAAAGTATTACCTGTTAGAGCAGTCCAGAATTATCCATCAGAGTTCTAAAGAGAGGAATGGTCGTATTTAGCTCGATCCAAATTTAACCCATTTTCAAGAAAAAGGGAAAAAATGGTTTTAAAATGTTGTTGGAGGGTTAAATATAGCTTTGTTCTCAAAATGTTTTTACATTTTGAATAGAAGAAAGACTTATTGAATTGCAGCACACTCAAAGATCTTCTGTTTCTAGATTTTTCTTGTATAAGCAAGGTCTGCTGCAAATTATATAATAAATTCCAGGATTACCTGTTAGAGCAGTCCAGAATTATCCATCAGAGTTCTAAAGAGAGGAATTATCATGTTTTCTACCAGGCAAACATTAGTTTATTTCAAACTTAAAGGGACACACGAAGTTACTTTTTAAAGATAAAACATTATAGGATGATAAATAGCTTGTTATTTTCTATACGTAAATAAAATAAACATTCATATTTTTCATGCAGCTTGCGTTTTGTAGAACTACGCCAGATTATTTTATAATAATAATAATAATGATAATAATAATAATAATAATATTAATAGTAATAATAATGATAATCCTAAAAATAATAATGGTCAATCATCATTCCGTAGCAATTTTAAGTAGATTTATCTAAGGTTAAGAAGTTCTACTTTTAGGAAAGGAATCCTTGCCACAAGCGCTAATGTTCTAAACCTAATCCTTAAATCTTTGCAACTTGCTGGTGTAAACTATTGAAATTTTAAACTTTGATTATTTGGTCTATCATAATTTACAGTTTGAAATATCTAAGGTGTGCGACATTGGGTTGTAAAGATATAAGGATTGGAAAATCAGAGTTGGTGGCAAATACTGAATTCCTATATGTTTCTTGTGTTTCCCACTGTAACAGTAAATCCTAAAATTACTTAAATCAGAGTTGGTGGCAAATACTGAATTCCTATATGTTTCTTGTGTTTCCCACTGTAATAGTAAATCCTAAAATTACTTAAAAGTTCAGAAACTCCTAAATCCTGGAGACTGTTATGAGGACTTAAATAAAACACTTAAAATATGTTTGACGATACCAAGTTTAAGTCCTCAAAACAGTCTCCTCCTTAATGGTAACCCTGTTTATCCTATCTTTGGTCCAGGATTTAGGAGTTTCTGAACTTTTAAGTAATTTCAAATTAATTAATTAAAATATGTTGGACGATACCAAGTTTTACTTAAATCATGATATGAATGTGGGCTTCAAATTTTGCTTGTTTAATGATATGGTAAAGAAAATAAGTTAAAAAGAAATTATAAATATAAGGAAACAGAGAGTAAAAATACCGTTCAGTGCAGTGTCTTTGAGTTTGAAGTCTCATCCTTTGGGGTAACCCTGTAGTTTATAAAAACGGTGTGCTACAACTTATTGTTGTAACACACCGTTTTATTTCTTATTATTTATTATAAGTATGATTTATAATTGCAGTAATGTATACATTATAATTTTCTCTCTAATTTTATATTATTTGGTGCCACATATTCAATATTCATGTGTACTGTATATACTAAGACTAGGAATGTTGTTTGGCAAACTAAGGAATTATTTGTGCCAGTACAGAGGTACTTCCATCATCTGCAGTCAGACCCATAAACCTTTGGAATAAGAAGACGACTTTTAGGATTTTAAATTGTTAAATGAACATGAAATACAACAATTGCAGGATACACAGACCCCACTTAATTAAATTGTTGTTCAATCTATTGGTAAGGCTTTTTGCCATAACAACTTTTAGTACACAAAAAGAGTGCCTAATTATCGCCTTTCTTTTCCATAGTTTAATGAATCCAATAATAGTAAATCTCTTTAGCGAAAATTGCTTGCACAAATATTATTTATTAATATTAGCTAACCTACACCCCTAACATTCCACGGATTGAAGGTTGGTTGTTTTATTATTTAATGATAATCTTAGTTTATGATTAGAGAGTTAATATCAATGTTTAATCAATAAAATTAGAAAATAAAAAACTTTGGTTTTGAAATTATATTTTAAACTAATGTTCTTGACAGTTGACAGCAGCAGCTCTAAGGGATAAATCATTAGCAGAACAGTTTCAGGTAAAAATATAGGGCTATGAAATACATATACGGCATTTTAACATCATAGACTCAATCCGAATATTTTTTTCTTTTTTCATATTTTCGTAATTGCGGATTTAAACTTTTGGAAAATAAAGGATTTTAACTTGAAAAAAGTAGTAACTGAGAGTGTTGGTGAAAGCTTACAAATTCAATTTTGTTATTTTCTATTGTGTTAAGAAATGAGTGATCGTATGTATGGGTTTCACACATTGCTGATTTTTATAGATTGTTATTCTGTTTGTTTAATGCAGATATATATATTCTAATATTTCTTGCACCACTATCAGAACTTGTGTTTTTGTTTGGCTGAAAGAAACCCACCGAGAAGTTAAGTTCTCTTAGTGATGAAAGAACTCTCATTAAATTAAGAGATATAAATAATTTAGCAACCCTTAGGTTATGAGGATAGATCCAGAAATTAAGGTATGAATAAGTAACTAGGTTTAAAGGAACAAGAACGGGAGCAAGGTAAAACAGGATAGGTAAGAAAAGAAATCAGGTTTAAAGGAATAGGAAAGGTACAAAGGTATAACAGGATAGGTAAGGAAAGAAACCAGGTTTAAAGGAATAAGAAAGGTACCAAGGTATAACCGGATAGGTAAGGAAAGAAAAAATGAATTCACTTTTAAGTGGAACCAACCATATTTGAGCCGCGGCTCAAATTCTCTAAATTAGGTCTCAGGTGTAAATGAATAAGAAAGGTACCACGGTATAACCGGATAGGTAAATAAATAAAACTGAACAAGCCACTGGAAAAGTTGAATCAGCAAATGTTAACCCTGGAACTGAACTCAACGTTAGTCCTAATTGTTAAGGTTCGTACCCCTGAAAGTTATCAGTACCTAAATCAGTCTGGGTGTACTACACTAGATGGAATTGATGACGCGGACAAGTTTGATACTCTTCGTCTTGCTTTAGAGATAGTTCAGATACCCAAGGAAACAAAACTCATATAAAACATCAACATTTAATATCCATTTTAATATAGGGAGTGGGAGGGGGGGGGGGTTATTAAATGATTTTTTTTTGGATAAATAAGATATTTGAATTGGTGCCGATTTGTTTTTCTTGTTTCACAGACATTTACCGAAAATAATCGAAATAATTTCATCTGTGTAGTTAGTGTGAGTGTGCAGTGTGCACTGGTGCAGGTTTGTCTGAAATGTTTTTTCCTTAATATTTAAGTTTATAAAAAAAATTAAGATATCTACGTTTATTAAACTTTTCATTACATTTTTCAAATAGAAATTTATGCTTTGTGTACTGTGCAGCTGAGAAAGTTATAAGTTTAATCTGCAGGGGAGTTTGCCGTCCGAATCAGGATTGTCCGTAAACCGTACTGCACTAATCGCAATAGTTGAACACCTGATTCGGACTCGATCTTCCCCTGCTTACACTTTAGACTGCAGATATAAGATGGATAAATTTCTTTTTAAAAATGTTTTAGTTGTTTGTTTTATGTAATAGCATGTTTTTACAAAGTCCAAATCTGTGCAAGTGCCGTGGTGCAGCCTTACATGTTTTCATTCTTTTATTTTATTTTGTATATTTAGTTGAAGATTAACCTAGTTAAGTTTAAATCAAAGGTTTATACAAACAAAAACTGTTAAACCCATACAACGCCGCAGAATATAAAGATAATTATTATTTTTCCCTTTAAATAATTGTAATTAACTATCATAATGCAATCCTTCAGAATTTTCATACAGTTTGAATATAAAACTGACATTTAACTAGAAGACAAAACGGATGTGGGCCGGAAGTCATCTGGGTAAATGTGAAGCGGAAAAGTCGTTTTGTGCCGTCATTTGTGGTTGGGAAGTAAAACGGATGTGGATTGCCTTCCTCCCCTCATCCTCAACATAATAGTTCGTTTGACTAATTAGAGTTTTGGAAACTTAGGAGAGCACAGATTCTTTGTTTGCCGTTATTTCTGCGATTCTTTGGCTGGGTAACCTTCAATACAGGTATAAACAATTGCTAATATTGAATTTATAGAGTTAAGAACAAAGTTTAAGCTTTTGATGTTGACCTGGATTGGTTCTTGTTAATTTAATGAATAATTATGTTGGTGCATTGTTGAGATTTCTCATGTTTCGTTTGTTGGGATTTAACTACGCGTCTTTTTTTTTGTATTTCAGAAAGGTATTCGGATTTTTCTAAAAAAAAGTTTAAACCTGATCTGCACAGCCAGTCTGGCGTGTTTTGGATCAAATAGACAGAAAGAAAATCGAAATGTTGGCTTTGTAAGATTGGATCTATGATGAATTTAAAAAAATTGTTATTTTGAAAATTGCATTTTTTACTATGTGAGTTATATTGACATCTAGTAGAAAGCATTTTAATTCTACATTTAGTGAACCTTTGCAAGTTTTTGAATCTTTGATTTGATAAAAGATTACTCATGGTGCTGATTTTGTCTGTGTAGGGGTGAAAACAATGATGAGTGTTCCTCTGACAGCGCTGCTTTAACTGCAGAAGACAAGAATATACTGACAACAATCTCTAGTTTACTAGCTGTAGATTATGACCAGCTAGTACAGGTATTAGATGAATCAGGGTAGGGAGGGAGGGGGGATATTCTGACAACCATCTCTAGTTTATTGGAAAATAGTTCTTGGCTGTTCTGTTAGTTTTTCCACAGAACTTCAATAATGAAAACAAAACATTTCAATTTAATAGATTTAAGGGTGTGATTTTATCTGATGCAAAATAGTTAATACATTTGTTAGAATAACTAGAGATTAAAATAATTTTCTGACATGTACACAACAAATATCAAAACATATTAAAACATATATTAAATTAGTTTTATATGAATAACAATTCGGGTTATAAAACATTGTAATGTAATTTTCAAAAAGAGAGTTTAGTAGTATATTTTTAACTATACTTTGAGAGTTTGATCGTAAATACTGTAATGCGCTCATATTGAAAATGTCAGGTTGATAGTTAAGAGATCTTTCAAAGTTTCCAAGCTTTTAAAAAATATTTTCAAAAGGGGAAGGAAGAAGTTTAATTGTTAGTTAATTTTTAATTACTAGTAAGAATATTTTTTACTCTTGACAATGCAAAGACTGCACTGGATGCTTTGTTTTTAACCGACTTAAGATGATGGTTCCAGTTAAGATTTTCGTCTAAAATACTTTAAAAGATTCATTTTACATCCAGCTCCTACTCTATCTTTATCATCATTTGCTTTAAACCAATCTTCTATTTAAGAGAGCTCAAAATTTTCCAAATCATACAACGTAAGCTTTTTGAAGAAAGTTGCGGTTTTTTATCATCAACAAAAAGAATTGTGAAAAAAGTAGATGCTTTAGGAAGGTCATTGATAAGAATCAAAAATAAAATTGGTCCTAATATCGACCCTTGTAGTACACCACAAGAGATTTCTTTATGTGAAGAGTCAACACTCTTGATTGAAGTAAATTGTTTTCTTCCATTTAATAATTTTTGAACCATAAGTTAGAAATCCCAGATGAACCAGGCTAGTGTGAAAGGGGGATGGGGTTTAGGGGATCGAAAGTAGATATTAAGAGTTAAAAATTGAAATGATCAGAACAAAATACATTATATTGTGGAATCTTTAGTCTTTACGTTTGTTGGTATGCGACAGATTTATGTAAAATTTATTATATTAATAATAATAAAATATTAATGAATTAACATAATAAATGGACGAATTGTTTTTATTACTCACAAAAAACTATAAGATTTAAGTTTTATCTTTCTGAAGACGAAGTTTAAAATATTTTGAGTTTTAAGAAGTTTAAGATTTTAAGATATTTTGAGTTGGCTGAAGATGTAATTTCAAGTTATCCTATATTTATAAAGTGACAAGTCCGATTCAGAGCGGACCCTTTAAACTTTAGAACAACAATTAGAACCACAATAGGAAAATTTCCGTTTTACAAATCAAACCAAACTTGAAAACATCATTTATAGCAAGAAAAACGAGGTGAATCTGATATGCCATATTATAAACAAAGGATCATTTGAAGTTACCCCTTTAAAGGGAGTGTTCGCGAAAAATGAAAGAGGATAAAGGCTTAATGCGATANACTTATACCGAAGAACGTAGTGTCCATACAAATTCAGAAAGATGCAACATACGACTTAGACCGTAAAAAAATCTATTTAATTCCAAACAAATCATTCAGATATTACAACCATATAGTCATCGATTATCTTTCGCCACATTTTTATATAGTTTATTTCTCATAATATGTTTTAATTGTTATGATCTTAGAGTTACTTATAAAACATTTATTCCTGTTTCGAGGATTTTTGGTAATGAAGACGACATTTTAATATTTTCCAGGAAAGCTCGAAAACAAGTTATAAGCTAAATATTATTTTA
Organism: Eurytemora carolleeae; assembly: GCF_000591075.1. Lineage (NCBI taxonomy): Eukaryota > Metazoa > Arthropoda > Copepoda > Calanoida > Temoridae > Eurytemora > Eurytemora carolleeae. The sequence goes on along the minus strand of NW_019396448.1, from coordinate 64,683 downwards.
AAAATAAAATCAAAACATATTATGAAAAATCAACTATATACAAATGTGGCGAAAGATAATCGATAACTATAGGTTATAATATCTGAATGATTTGTTTGAAATTAAAAAGATTTTTTACGGTCTAAGTCTTATTATGCATCTTTCTGAATTTGTATGGCCACTACGTTCTTCGGTATTAGTCGTTTTTAACAATTTTCTCCTTATAGACGCAACAGCTAGAAGTAAGATTAGTAGCGATCAAAAGCGCTTTTTTATCGCATTAAGCCTATACCCCCTTTCATTTTTCGCGAACACTCCCTTTAAAGTTTTTTTTTTAGGTCAGTCATAACATATTAAAGTACTTGATGACCTAGATTATAGTTTCGACGACTGATATATAAGAAAGTTTAATATGTATAGGTTGCACTAGTTCGTCAAATAAACATCAGTGGAAACGTAACAAACATTCCTTTGAAACTCCAGGTAAACAAACTTGTACTTTACCTAGAATCTTTTAGTCAGGGGTTTATATTTTGTTGAACAATTTAGTCCTATGGATCTGGATCCATTGGATCCGCAACATTTTGTCTCCTGGATCCTGATCTAAATATCAACAAAAAACTGTAAACAACAGTTTTGCTCTCAAAACCTAAATCTGAATAGTTGTGAAAAAACAAATCCTTATCTCTGAATGGTTCATGGATCCGGCCGGATACCTTTTATCAGGTCGGAACCTCATCCGCAATAAAATGAAATAATCCAAAGCACTAATAAAATCATTTCTCCGTACTTTCGTGCTAAACTAATGAAATCATTTTGCATGAAAAAAATGATGTTTTGCTGAAAAACTCAGGGGAAAAACACAGTAAAATAACTAGCTAAATAAAGTTTTCGTAAAAAGCTTTCTTTCTTATTAATAAAAACTGTACATTTCTATTTCACTGCTGTTTATTACTATTGCACTGNTTTATTTTTAATATTCATAAATTGAAAGTTGAAAAACATATTTATTTCGTCCACTAAATGAAAATGAGCTTGATTATTTTATTAGGGTCGGAGCAAACTCAATTCATCGGCATCTTGGACATCTTCGGGTTCGAAAACTTTGAGTCCAACAGCTTTGAGCAGCTGTGCATCAACTACACGAACGAAAAGCTGCACATGTTCTTTAACCACTACGTGTTCAAGATAGAACAGGAGACTTATAAAGAGGAGCAGATTAAGTTCAATCATATTACGTTTACAGATAATACAAGGTCAGTATCGATAATAAATGTGGAAAACAACGACTTGAGACATTATTTTTTTTAAATTCTTTCCATCAAGTGATAGTGATGTCATTCTGTTAGTAAAACAAGGAATAATTTTTTTGATATTTTATCTTTCTTCATTAAGTTCTATTTTATTTATTCTTTATAAAAAATTTCCAGCTTTTTTTCTTCTTATACTTTTTTAGATATTGTTTTTAACCATATTCCATCTAATATATATGAACATAAAAACAGTTACTGTCGTCATTATAAGAAAAACATACAAGTTTCACAACTTTTGGATAGGTTTAATAGAAGTACATATAATTCATATCTTTGTTTTAAACTGTTTTTATAGTGAGACAATTTTCTAGTAAATCTAAACCCATGGCAGTTCATGATTTTGAAGATTCTCGATCTAATCATGTTTGGTTCCTGATATCTTAGAGAGATTAATCCAAACGTTGACTTTACATATAATATCATTAGATCTTTGCGATAATAAAAAAAAATAGAAAAAAATTGTATCGGTTTTTTATTTCTGTAAAAGTACAAATAAATATCTATTTGTTCAATTTTTTTTGATCTTTTTTATTTGGAATTAGCTTTGAAGGAATTGAGTATTTTTCACAAACTTAAATTTTCTAATTCCAATATCTTTGCAACCTGATGGTGTACACCTAAGATAATTTTAGCTTAAACTATTTGTTATAACAGAATTCATAGTTTGAAATATCTAATGTCAACGACATTGGATTGCTAGAATATAGGGGTTACAAAATCAGAGCTTGTTGCAAAAACTCAATTCCTTTGCAGACATTTACTTTATTCTACATTATTATGATAAGTATGTGTTTTATTTATAGAATTTGAAAACCATCAGGATTATGTAAAGGTAAAATATTGTGTTTACTCAGAATTTGAAAACCATCAGGGTTATGTAAAGGTAAAATATTGCATTAATCTGAATGCTTGTTTTGGTCTTATTTGTTTGTTTTAAAAAAACGCCAATATTCCAGTTTCAGACAAACTACTGTCATGAATTCCATGGTTATGAATACTGAGAATGTTATAAAGGAAATGAGTCTTTGACTCGAACTCAAATTTTCTAATCCCTATTTCTTTGCAACCTGATAGTGTAGACTTTTGATTTTTCAAACTTTGGTTAATTAATCCAACAGAATTCATAGTTTGAAATATCTAAGATATACGACATTGGGTTGCAAACATATAAGGTTTAGAAAATCAGAGTTTGTGGCGAAGACTCAATTCCTTTGCTTATTTTCCCACTTCTTTATTACTCTTCTTTGTGCACAAATTAAACGAAGCGAACTGATTTTTTTGCTGCTTATCTCTTTCTAAAGTTCTATTATTTTATTTAATTTCCCTTAATGTTTGAGTCTAAAAGTAGGGAAAAGGGATGTAGGAAACACACAGGGAAGGGAACATGGGAGGGGGGGGGGTGAAGAAGGGAAATAAAGGAGTTGGGAGTGAGGAGGGGATAACCTAGATAGTTTGGTTTCCAAGTTAAGTAATTGGGTGAAGCAAATTTAATCTTGAACTTACTTTCTTACAGTCAATTTTATAGAACAACAGGGGATTTACAGGACAAATTTATGTTTTAAAGGACAATAACAGGTTTAAATATGATAAAGCTAGTCGCTGATATATTTATTTATTTGTATAGAAAATGTTCTAGATTTATTTATAAATATGTTAGCTATAGCTGGCCAAACGGCTGGACAAAATTGTCTGAAGTATTTAAGTAAACCCATGGGTACCCTTGAGGTATTACACTGCAAAGTAGACAGAATGAGAAAGTAAAATTTATGCGACCTCACTGGTACAACTTTGTGACCTCCTCGTAGCCCCTTTAGTATTGATTTTATGCATAAATGTAAAAAACAAATTTATTTGGTCAGAGATATACACTTCAAATCCTTTTTGTTCTTTTCAATAACTCTTCAATTTCATAAGTTATTATAGATGAAAACTCAATCATTCAAAAATTGACCCATAAACTCATTATATTAACAATTTACTAGCTTACAAAATTTCTAGCTCATAAACTCATTAGTTTAATAATTGACTGGATCTGAAACTGGCCTCCCTGCCCTTGATTTATGATGAAAAGGATTGTTTACAAAATGGATTCCATCAAGGAAACATTAAACCTTAATATATCATAGTCAGGCAGGCAGGAAGGTAGGCAGGCATACAGGCAGGCTGTCAGTTGTTAGTCAGGTAGGCAGTCAGCCAGTAAGCCAGACACTGAAACAGACAAGTCAACAATTTTTTTTGCTTGTTTAGGGAGATGATAGAAGAATGTGGGATAAGGAGTTTGGTATTCGACATTATGCTGGAACGGTAGTTTATAAGGTATGTAGTAGTAAAATACGGAAAACTTTAATACCATACAATTTTCCAACTCCAATTTTTGTCAAGGGGAAAGAGGTAAAATTTATGTGTAATTGCTGTAACGACTTTGCGACATCATGACAGAAAAAATCAAACTTGATTGCATATGTATAAGGATTTTAACATTCTTTTCTTATCAAGAAGAAGAATCAAAGTTTGGAAGCATCCGCTTTTTTAATCTAAAATAAAAGGAGCTCAACACCTGTCTAGACTTTGGAAATTTCCAACTTTGAATTATCAAAAGTCTGACTTGGAAATATCCAAAGATATAGGGATCATAAAGTTAGAGTTTGAGGCAAGTGTTCAGTTTTTTCAACTTCAATCGTTATCAATTTCATTCCCTCTCTTTCGTTTTTTTCCAGTCAAAGTAAAATAATTTTTGTGTTTTATACATATATCTTTTTTTCAGGTTGAAGGTTTTGTCTCTAAGAACAGAGATAGTCAACAAGATGTTTTCTTTGATATTCTCGGCAAGTCACAATCCAAGTTTGTTCTAGAACTTTGTGAATTCAGGTGAAATTCCATTTAGAAAACAAAATCAGGGGTATATACTATATATTATATATTTATATATACTAGGCTTTTACGGCGCTTTGCACCCAAAATAAAATTTCGCGGATTTTATGAACAAATTTGTGGATTTTTAAAATTTTGAAAAATCGAATTTTGTCAGTCGCAAAGATCCCCCAAAAAATTTTGGCCCGATTAGTTGAGGTTTATTGGACACAAACAGACAGACACCCAGACAAGCAAAGTATATACATAGATTTATAATCATCATTACTTTTTATCATTGTTATTTTTCATAATTATTATTAATATCATCATCATCATCAGTATTCATTATTATTATTATTATTTTCATCTTCATCATGAGGCTGGGCACGTTCCAACTTTTTAAAGCCATTTCGTTAACAGTTAATTCCAACCGTTTTTAAAATTAAATCTTAAGTAGCCATCAGTATTAGAGGGTAAGAACGAAACTTCGTTTCATTAACGGTAGTTTCCGGGTTTTTCAAAGTTACCGTTAGTAAACGATCTTGATTTTATTCACGGCGCCCTTTAATGAAAAATGTTCAATAGTTATTACAGAATTGACGTCGTGAAGTGCCGAAAAAATTGTGGTTCATGAAATTATTAACGGCGAAGCCGTTACTGGTCTATTACAGAAGTGACTGCATTAACAGTGCGAAGCGGTGAAAAAAATCATAAACATTAAAACATGTTGATATTTTTTTACAACTTTAAATCAAAACGGTTTTTGCCGTTCGTTAACGAACTCGTTCGTTTATTTTCGAAAATCTCCGTTCCCCAGTCCTAAATTCATCACTATTAGTTATTATTATTATTATCATCATCATCATTATTATTTACTAGCTTAGGAACCCAGCGCCATGCCAAGGTTACTATAAGTTACTCCCACCGTTTACCCGCACTTGAAACGATTTTAACTGGGAAACAAAATTTTCGACATTAAAGTCGACCAACTTAATTTAGAATTGCAAGACCAAGCTAAGAACATTCCCATGGATCTCCCGAGTTTTCCAAATCGCAAATCGGTCAAGGGGTTCCTGAGTTTTGATCGGACAAACAAACAAACAGAGATTACAACATTTTATGTAAATAAGATAATTATTATTTTTGGTATTATTATTATCATTATTATTAATATTATTATAGGGATCTGTTGTCCAAGGTTGCCCAACTAGGAGATGTGAAGGGAGATGGATCATTTAGTAAAGGAACAGTAAAGAGAATGACGAACAGGAACTTAAACATTTGAAAATTTCAAAATGTTTTTTTTATAGCATTGAAATAATTTCTTCCAGCTATCTTCCCCCATCATATTCATTTTAATTTTTGAAAACAAACAATGTACTAGCCATTAGGGTTTTGGCTCTTTTTAATATTCTGAATCTGATATTTAAATGTTACGGTTTAGAGCTAAACCAACGGTTAGTGATGCCTTCCGATTACAGTTACAAGTTCTAGTTGCTGTTTTAGGTAATTATATGTTACAGTTACAAGTTCTAGTAGAAGATCTATTGATTATAGTAAAGGATATGAATTTGTAATACGTGTTTATCATTTATATTTTAAGGCCAGCTCATTAAAAAAAAACAGACCACAATTTCTAAAAGTTAGGGAGCTTTTTTTAAAATGCAAAAAAAAGCGGAAAACGATAAAATTTAAGTGTTTGATATATACAATTAATAAATTGTGACACAGACTGATTTTACATCCATTTTTCAAGGACTATCCCTGAGCCTGTTAAATTTATTAAGTTGGCACCGTAAACAGATTTGTTTAGAAAACACGAATCCATGGTATGTGAGATGCATCAAACCAAACATGGATAAATCTCCAGGACTATATGATCAGAAACTAGTGCTGGATCAACTTAGGTATCATTATTATTATTATTATTATTATTATTATTTTATATATTATTATATTGTTTGATATTATTATTATTACTAGGTATCTGGGAATGCTTGAGATAATAAGAATAAAAAAACAGGGTTTCCCTGTACACTATCCATTCAGGGACTTCAATATAGTTCATCTTTTTCTAGTAATGATTATGGCCATTTTTTCCTCGTACTTTAAAAACCTAAACATTTTATGGAATGCGATTTATTTTAAAAGTCTGTTTTTCATTGCTATGCATTATTTTTCAATTAGGTCCATGAATCTTTCCTGAGGTCATATAAGGTATTACACAAATTGTGTCGGATAGGTTCTGTCAGTAATAAACAATATGAAAGTTATAATATATAATTCTAGCTTGGGGAACCAGCGCTGCCTAGTGCCCAATCAAAAGTTACTCCCGCCTTTTACCCGCACTTGGCCGATTTTACCGGGTAACTGAATTTCGCTATGAAAGTCGACCCACTTACCTTAGCATCTTTAAACCAAGTTAAGAACATTCCCGTGTGTCTCCCAAGTTCCCCAAGCAAAATTTAAGGTAAATCGGTCTAGGAGTTCCTGGGTTCTGATCGGTCAAACAAACTGACAGACAAACAAAGATTACAACTTCATATGTATAGAGATAGAGAAAGAAACCCCTGAACACCTTTTTGGAAAACTTTTTTAGTTTCGGCGAAGGCTGTTTTCAAACTTTTTCTATATTAAATTATAGACTTATTTCGTACACAAAAGTAAAATGGTAAAATATGATAAAACAAAAACAAGAATTAAGTATAATATAGAAATAAAGTTTCTAGTCGGAACATACAAAGGTAATCATGGTTGCGATCTCATTATCAACAAAATTGTTAAGAACAAAATTATCATCTATAACTTAAAGTAATTCATGAAGAATGGGTAATTTCCATTCTTGGTCTAAAGGAATCTGATTGCATAACTTATTTTTTCACACAAAATTTGTTTAGATTTCTAGATTTTACATTACAATCTTGTGCAATAGATTAAGATTTTTACATAAAACAGTTCTTAAATCATGATTACTTAGATCTACTAAAAGTGGAATACATAGCTAATGACAATTTGATAAACTGGTCACAAATTGTACAAAACGAGTGCATAACACTGTTTGAATATGAGGAGCATTAGAAATGGGCTCAATGAAATATCTTTGGGTTTCTCTTGGTAGATCAAATAAGATGCGAATATTAACGTTCCCTGAATTCAGGAGTTTTTGAACATCCCTACTGTATAAATCCCAGAGAATGTAGCTATGGAAATCACAATTATATATATCATACAATATTAACACATTGAATGTATTAGCATAATAGCATAATGAAATTCTCGATTAATAGAATGTATCTTAGAAATAAAGAAATTGGGTCTTTGCCACAAACGCAAATTTTCTAATTCCTTTATATTTACACTTTGACGGAGTACATAATTGATATTTTAAACTTAGATTATTTAATATATCAGATATCATAGTTTGAAATATCAAAGGTCTACGACATTAGGTTGCAAAGATATCTAACCTATGAGTTTGGTGCCAGTGCCGACTCGGTGCCGGTTCGGTGCCGGGACTTAGAGTTTTCATAAATTGAAATATCAAAGGTCTACGACATTGGCAAAGATATAGGAATTAGAATATCAGAGTAATTGTGGCAAAAACTCAATTACTTCAGCACGTTTAAAGCTAACATCTTTTGACATAGAACCATTAGACTGTAGTGTGTTGACAAGGTGTTTAATTTCACTTACATATGATAAGGGTTAATTATAAAGAATCGGGCAAATATTATCAGGATGCATGACAGGGTTACTGAAAACTATACATAATGTTTTTGATTTGGAAACATCTATATTTGTACTTAACTTTAACTGAAGAAAACTAGCAAATTTTTCACAAAAATTAGTCATTAACTGTAGTCCAGATCGACTCGGAGATAATAATATAATGTCATCCGCTTAAACCCAGATTCCTAGGTATAGGCAATTTAGTTGACAACCAACTTTCAGATTTCAAAGTTGAACAATGAGATCCTTTATATAAACACAAAACAATATAGGCGAGGATACTGCACCCTGGCGTACACCATTTTTCCATTCAAAGGTTGTAAAATAATATCCCCCCCCCCATCTCACATTACACATTTGATATGAGTAAATATGTACTAAGCCTTTTAATATCAAAGGTGATATTTTTCTTTCCAAAAGTTCTGGAAATAGTTTAGCCCAAGAAACCATGTCAAATGCTTTACTTAGGTCCATTGAACAGGCAAATATAGGCCTGCATGATTTATTACAGTGTTTATCGCCCAAGTACACACACATAGATGTGCTTGAAGTGTAGCTCATCTGTTGCTAGTTTATCCCCTTCGAGAATAATGATAAGCCAATCAAACCATCAATAGCATGGCTCTGTAGTTTGCACTTGTGTTCCAGGAGTAATTTAAAAATTATGACTTGAAAAAATAAATCTTAATTATCGCACCTTGAAAATTGATTGATAAGTTTTGTGAAAAAATATTTTAGATTTGACAAGTATTGAAGTTGATTGTAATCTAGTGATTTTAAAACAAGATATGTTTGTATCAATATCAAGAACAGATTCAAGATACCTAAAGATGAGAAGGAAGGAGTCAGGTATACATATCTAAACACTAGTAAAGGGACTGTAAACGGTGCCACAACAAACTCCTGAAACTTCTAAAATACAAACTCCTAAAAATCTCTTTTAACTGTGAATTAAATTTTAGTGAATGTTTCACACTATATTTAATCAAGTTGTCTTGTGTAAATGATCAAATTCAAATCTAAATATTTTCTATTTTAATTATACAATTACTAATGTACCAGATACATACAGATTATGCAAACAAGTGTATACATAAGTTACCATCTATATCATTAGGAAATAGTTCCAGCACTTCATTCAAGAAGTTGGATGTCTTTGGAGTTAGATTTTTCTTATTCCTTGCACGAACAATTGCTTGCCAAGAAGCTTTAAGGCTAGGCAAAGCAAACACCATGTTCGCATTGGTCTAATCAACTTTATTTTGAATTTATCCAGGGCCAAAATTGGGGTTCTCAGTACTACGTTTTATATATAGATACAGATTCAGGCTTACATAATATATGTTAAAAAAGAGAAGACGACTTTCAAAACTTTTAATTTTTTAAATCTCTGTTTAAATGCTGATCTTGTTTTTTACTATAATACTGAACTTCCTTCTCATTTCAATTTTAACATTAAGAGAACATTAATTTTTACCCAATTACTGATATGCCTTTGCAACCTTGTAATTCTTAGCGTTCAGTTTACAACTAAGAGAGTAAAAAAGACAAACTTGTTTGGTTGCATGAAAAGGTTTCCAACCAAAATAAAATTTTGGGCTCACTTATAAAATCATAGAAAAGGGTCAAATTTACTGATAGAGCTGTATGACCTCGTATGAGAGAGAATAAAATTCTTATGTTGCATTTAAGCTATTTAAAACATGTTTGTCTTTCTCAATATCCCTTAAAAAATAAGAGTTATTTTATTAAATTATGTTAAATTTTCATCTGATTTGAAATATATTACTTATATAGGTTTATGCTGCGGGCTGAAGGAATGGCGTCTACAGAATGGCAGATTGGAAAAACTAAAGTATTTCTGAGAAGCTGTGTTCATGAACCATTAGAGGAGAAACGACGACAAGTTCTCAGGTTAAACAAAAAACATTTTAAATGAATTGTTCATAACGGATTGTAGTCTTTGTCAGAGGTTGTAATCTAGCACCACATTCATCCGTACATGTTTTTTTTATTCTGAGAAGAGGGCTGACAATATTCCAGCTCCCTAAGGAATTCTTAGGCCTGAGAAAATAGAGTGCAGGAGTTCTTCTGATAAACTGGAATGACTTACAAGAATCAAGAATTCTTTTGTCGAAAATATCCACTCCTAGCCTAGCCTTTCTTATTCCATGTGTTATTATTAATTCTGAATTCTGACAATGCATCCAATCCACAGAATTTTCAATCCCCTCTTAGCAGTGTCTTTTATTATTCCAACCTGCAAGAATACATCTGATAAATATGAACGATTTGGAGCAAATAGCTGCATCAGCAATTCTCAAGAATTCCTAAATATACTTCATAAGAGAAATTTGACACCTCTGCATGGATCACACACAGTAACTTTCTATTATACTTAATTTGAAATTTCGGGCGCCAAGATATCAAATTACAGAAAAGTATGAAAAAGAAAATTGCCAAAAAGAGAGCTGAAGCTCTGGAAAATATCCGGAATATTAGGGAGAAACAAAGACAGACATATGTGTCAAAATGCATATTTCCTTTGTCTACAAAGGATTAGAATGCGTAGATCTACAAATGAGGAATTCAGAAAACAGATGTATGATCAGCTAAAAAAAAAATTGAGCAGCCAAAGCTCTTTTAAAAAAAAAAAATTGTCAAAATTTATATTCCAAAACCACCTCACACAATACTAATACTTATATTAATAAACTATAATCAATACTTAAGATTTTGAGGAAAGGTGGGGAATAGTAACAGATTTTATGAAAAAGAGATTACACTTTGATTTCTTTAACCACCTAGGCTGTTTTCAAAATTTAATTGATAGTATTTTAATCTAGAAGTCGGTGCAAGTCTGATTTTTACAAACTGAATTTTTTACTTGGGTGAAGATAGTTAAATAATTTTTGTTTCAAATGAAAAATATATAATTGGATTTTATAAATAAATTTATTCTTCTCATATAAGAAAAATCCGGAAAATTTTAAATAATTAAAATATTACAAATGAATTAACTCCTTTCTCTAACGATGTTAGGTTCTTTCCTAAAGGCACTTTCCTAAGGACGTTTTTTCCAAATGGCAACCTCCCAAATCTGCAAGTGGCAGCCTCTTAATTTGAAAATTGATGGTTGGGAAATTCCACATTTGAGAAGTTACTACATGAGCAATTGTTCCTTGGGAAAATGCCTTAGGGAAAGTACCCAACACCGATCTCCAACTACCAAAAGATCGGGAATTGATTCAACAAACAGATCGATATTTTTATTCTGAATTATTTAGATATTGGATTTTTTATTAAAATGATTTTATATTTAGGAGGTCAGCAATCCTGATCCAGAAGATGTATAGAGGCCGGGTGTTGAGGTTACGATATATCCGCATGGTTGCTGCAGCTAAGAGAATACAAGAATATTTCTTCTCATGGAAATTCAGGTCTTTACATAATTTTTTTCAATGATTTTTGCTGGGATGATCTACAGATTCTTTCCTCCTTTAATTTTTTTTTGAATTTGCCAGATGCAACATTTCAGTACCAAGGCTGTTATTTTTCAGCCCAAGGTACAGGAGTATATTTTTTCTAGGAAATCATTTCCCAAAACTTAAATTTTGTAAACGTACTTATGTTTTGGAGGATATTTCCTCCATCTTTCCTTTCCTTCCCCCCCGGCCCAAATTGTATTTAAATAACATGGTTTTTGGTCTTATTTCATGTATTTCTCATCTTTAATTTTAAACTTCTGTGTACCTTTATAATTTAATAATCTCTTAAAACTATTTATTTATTTTAGGTTTCAGTTTATTCAGCAAAGAAGAGCAGCAGTTGTTATTCAAGCACATCTTAGAGGTAATTCTTGTTGTACTGTACTGTACTTAACTATATTCAAGCATCTTAGAAGTAATTCTTGTTGTACTGTACTGTACTTAACTATATTCAAGTACATCTTGAAAGTAATTCTCGTTTTACTGTACTGTACTAAGCTATATAATTCAAGTACATCTTAGAGGTAATCTCGTTGTACTGTATTGTACATTATTATACTATGGATTCAAGTACAACTTAGAGGTAATCCTCGTTGTGATGTATTGTACTATACTATAAATTCAAGTACATCTTAAAGGTAATCCTAGTTGTACTGTACTAAACTTAATATTCCAGCACATCTTAGAAGAAATCCTCGCTGTACTGTGTTGTTAGAGGTAATCCTTGTTGTACTGTACTCTACTTAACTAAATTAAAGCACATCTTTGAGGTAATCCTTGTTGTATTGTACAGTACTATTCTATATTCAAGTACATTTTAGGGTGTTACTTGCGGTATTGTACTGTACTATACAATTATTAAGTACATTTGAAGGTAATCATCATTGTACTGTACTATATACTATACTATATTTAAGCACAATTTTAATTGTTTAAACTGTACTTGCCTGTAAAAATGTGTTCAGCCATTTTTCTATCAATCTGTAATTTATGTCGTTTTCGGTCATGGTTTGTAAATATTGATTCTTAGGAATGTTTGCGCGTGAGGTTGCTGTAGCACTCCGTGAGGCGCGCCGGGTTGAAGAGGAACGGCGGAGGCAGGAACGTTTGGCGGAGGAGCGGGAGCGGCGGCAACTGGAGGTGACGCGAAGCAAGGCAGATGATGAAGAGGAGAAATATGAATCATTCTGCGGTTTAGCGGATTTAGATGGAACAGGAGCAGAGCTAGAAATCAACAAGGAACAAACCAATATTATTATAGATTCCATTCCCCCCCCCCCTTCATAAGCTGGGGGGGGGGGGATCACAGTTAGTGTTAGGGTATTTCATTAAGATCAATTACCGCGGTTTTCTAACCTTATCATCCCTTTCAATTATTTTCGAAATTTAGTTTTTTTAACAATATTTTTTATTTCCAAAGAAAATGAGTTTTTGTCAATAACTTTTCAATCCCCCTATATCTTTGCAACCTCGTGATGTAATCCTTTGATGTTTCAAACTTAAATTATTTAATTAACAGAAACCCTTCGTTTGAAATAAATGACTTTACTGATGATTATTTATGAACCGCATATTAAAATTTGTCTAATATTATCGAGTTTGTTTTATAAATTGCAGGAAGTTAAACCAATGCATACAACTAGAAAGTTTACAATGTTGGGAGTTAATTTATTTTTAGGGGGAGGGGAAAAACTTTCGGCATTTTGTTAAAAGAAATAGTTACGAATATTTAAAATGCGTAATTACTAATAAAAATTAGTAACAAATTTTGAAAACATAACTACTATTTCTAAATTAATAATTGTACTTAAAAACAAAACTTAATTTTATAAGTTAATCCCTCTCCCTCTCGCCTTTCATATAGAATTCAAATCTAAAAGATCTGGGTTGATATTTTACTAACTCTGTTACACAAGTTGGACATGAAGAGAGCCTAAAGTGTCGTTTCCTATAAACTTTGGTCACCCCCCCCCCCCTCTCCCCCTCCTTTAAATTTAAATGTCCGATCAAAATTAAAACTGGCGTAAAATAGCATTACGTCTATTAATGAACCTCTCCCATTGTTATTGGGCATTTTTTTAAATCGAGTACCAACAACTCATTTCAGTTTCCAACATTCATGTTTCCAGCAAAACTATCTGCAGCATGGAATTCTAATATATTGAATAATACTGTTTGTTTGGTTTAGTTAGCTCAGCTGGCTGATAAAATTAACTCCCAGATATTATCAGCTGATGATCAACAGGAATACATCAATCAATTTAATCAGTCATGGGTTAGGTCAGGATCAGGAGTAGATAACTGATAGTGAAATGTGTGCTTGGCATAGATAAAGATAGATTGCGAAGACGAAATTTTTCACGTTGAAAGGTTGTATAAATGTACAGAGATGTTTTAAAGATATTCCTATTATATAGATTAACTAGGTCGGTTGTGAACATTGGCTGTTCTTATGTCATTGAGTACTTGTGGTGTAATGAGTTCTGTAAAAAGAAATTTAAGTTAGTTTAGTCCTTCTCATGTCCTTCTTCAATTCTCGTCAATATGATTGCTCAGTGAAATAATTTGATATTCTCAAAATAAAATTCACTCCTGAGTGGTTTAATAATTATGAAATCCATTAAAACACCAAACCACCCCGCTTATCATTGAAGTACACTTTGACCCCTAGAAGTATGAGTTCGTGGACTGTACAATTCTTGGTGATTTTGCGTACATAAGCTATCTATGTTTATTTATTTATCTATGGTTCTTGGTCTGTGTAAACGTAATTTATAGAGTGCAGAATGCTCGAATAGCAACCGTATACCCTTAAAACCAATTTCAAAAATATGCAAGATAAATAGATTTTCAGAATGGAAAAACAGATATCTTCATCACTTCTGCTTAGACCGAAGATTTAAAGGGTCTCATTAATCAACTGTTACTTGATGACTTTAACATTAAATACACAACCCGGGGTTTCCTTAATGTGTATATCTATTTTGACCCATTTTACGAAGTTGAAGTTCAGTTTTTAGACGTTCATTCTTGACATTTTTAAATTAAAGGGACCGTATACAGAATTTCAAGTGACCCTAATGCAAAGATTGCACAGCCCGACACCGGTATCCTTGAAACCCTTATCTGATCAATGATAGGGAAGATATTGTCATTTTTCTAGGTTTTAAATTGGTTTGTTCTAGTGATTTCTTTGTTTTTCTGCAGTAGAAATGCGCAAGTCATTTTTGTAGAGTATTCAATTAAAAACAAACCGTTTTTTAAAATTATAAAAATGAATATTTATTTCGTACTCAATCATCAAGGGCTTGTAAGGGTACCGTTGTGAATAGGGCATAGTCATCTTTACATTGAGGGCCGTTTAGGTGAAAAACGTACTTAACAGAAGGGATAATTGATCAATTGGGTAAAAATAATAAGGCATTGTTGAAAAGTGATTAATTTATTTAAACTGTGATTGATGTATGGATGAACTAGGCTTTGAACCCGACCAATGTAGACCTGGATCAGCTCTTCAACTTCCTGTCCATGGAGGTCCCGGAGTCAGTCAAGTCAGAATCTGTGAGAAGTGAGTCAACGGACACTTACACTAGGTAGAAATTATCATTATTATTATTTAATTATTATTAAATATTATTATTATTCTTGTTATTATCACTGATATCATTATAAAAAAATTTTTGTAAATATTAAAACAAAGTGAAACAAAAGTTACCAATAAACAAAATTGTTTAAAACTGGAAAGAAAAAAAAGAAGAAGGTTTCGAACAAAGAAAAGCTGAAAAGAGATATAAGAAAACGTTTTTTTAGTATTGATATTCAGAAAGATTGACCTAGAAATTTTCTGCATTCTGCACATGACAAAAACCAGAAATTTTTTTATTTACTTAACTATGAGTCCTAGTCTAATTAAAAACATACCTAAATCTATTACCAGGGATGGAGATGTTGACGCTGCTGAGAAGACTTCTATCCTGGATGAGATTGACCGGCAGATGGCAGATTTGCAGCAGGTCGAAATACACTATAATCAATTGACATTTCCTGTGTTTTTAGTTTTTTATTTATTTTGAAATATTCCTGTTAGATTGGAAAACGTGATATAGAACTTTAACATCTTATCGCACCAAAAGTGTGTTACAACTGTGTTAAAATCAAAACTTTTTTTTGGAAATACTTTTCTTCAAATAGTAAAGTTACATTTTGCTGAAAAATGATATACTTCTACAACTAGGAGATGGACCGCTACAGTCTTCAGGAGAGTATAAGTGGAGCAGACAACGAAGAGACAGAGAACAGTGACGGAGTTTCTGACTCCGTAACAGACCCTATCATCACTCCGCCTCCGCCAGAGGAGTTTGACCGAGAGATGTCATATTCACCACCACCCCTCCCTCCACCTGAACATCAACCACTGCTAAACCTACAAAAACCATCGTTGCCAGAGCCAGAAGGTCCACCACCCCCTCCACCGGTCCAGAATGGATATGCCTTCTCCACAGGCCACTATGATGAAGAAGCTCAGAAGGCCATGGACACCCTGAAACGCCAAAAATCCAAACCCAAGAATAAAGAACCTATTTATGAATCTATCAAACCACGCCCTGAGCCTGTTGGAGGAAGCGGAAACAGTCCTCCGAAATCCGAGTATGGAGTTTACAAGCATCTACCTCCTACACCTACAAATCTACCCCCTCCACCGGACAGTCAGTATGGATTCGGAGAAGAAAGGGTTCTGGTAGATCCATATCCTAAGAAGATTGAAAATAATTATGGACAAGTTGGAGAGAGAGAGGAGACATATGGGAGAAATGAAACTTACGGGAAGACAGAGACCTATGGGAGGACAGGGGAGAGAGTAGAGACCTATGGAAAGGTTGGAGAGACATGTCCTAGAACTAGAAGAAGATCCTCATCAAGCTCTCCTGGGCCACTCAAGCGTGTCAGTCAGCCCACTCAGGTAATGCACAAAGATTATTGTCATTTAAAAGGCTTATGACCCTATTTTTTTTAGTTTTTTAGAAGAAAATTAAAGGTTTTGTATTGTAATTTTCTTTATTTTATTGTTTTTGTAAGGGCAAGGGGGCTGCATTCGGCGAAAAAAGTTTTTTGTGAAGCAGTTTAATTTTTATTTGAAAACTGTGTAATATAGACTTGTTTTTTAAAATTTCAAATATTTGAAAAGTCACGTGATTAGAAAATCTTCGATTTCTTTGGGACCTTGAGAAATAAGTTTAAATCTATATTCAGGCAAACTTGGGAGTAGAGGACCCTGAGCGGGAGGCGAGGCGTCTTCAAAGAGTCCGTCGTGAATTGGAGAGAATTCAAGAGGTTGAAGAGGAGAGGGAGCATAAGAAAGAGGAGATCCATGATATCCTAGAGTTTGCAGAAAACTTCTTCAATGACCATGAGAAGTCTCCAAGTGGAACCATAGTAGGCACGATAAAGAGAAGCAAGACCATGGAGATCCTTGGTAAAAGTGAGATGGTTTCCTATTACAAAGGAAACTCTATCCCTACTTCGCACATTCACATGTTCGATCCTGAAAATGTGAGTTTGGCTTGTAACATCTTTAAGGAGTTGAATAAGTATGCTAAAGGTGATCATAAAGGAGATGCTGAAATCAATATAATCCAGCAGATTATAGAGCTAGGGATAGAACGGGAGGAACTCAGAGATGAGATATTTGTTCAGGTTATAAGACAGTTAACTAACAACCCTAGTGCTGACCAGGTGGAGCGGCTTTGGTTATTACTGTGCCTGGTTGTTGTAGCCTTTCCACCCAGCAAAGTGCTCTTTAAATACTTTGTTAGCTTCCTGCAATTAAATCTTGAGAGTGAGGGGAAAATCCTTCAATACGTTCAATGGTGTCTGGATAATTCGAGCAGAAATCAAGTTGAAACAAGGAAACTTCCACCATCCTCTGTTGAAATCGCTGCTATGAAAAGACTTGGGACTATTGTTTGTAGATTTTTTTTCCTGGATGGACGTACAAAAGCAATTGATGTTCATCCATGTGATACAGCACAAGACTCGGTAGCTAAGCTAGCAGAGAAGATTGGATTGCAAAACATTGATGGATGGGCACTTTATGAATCGGGACCAAACAGAGAAGCACATATAAATAGCCATCATTATCTTTATGACGTCATCAGCTCTTGGGAAATTGAGCAGCTTCAAGACAAGATAGGTCCAAATAAAAACAGTCCGGCTAAACCACAGGTCAAGAAGCTTGCTGCTGCTTCTAGTGATAACAGATTTATCTTCAAAAAGCGATTGTTTAAACACACCAGGGAAATTCCTTCTGATCTGGTGGAGGTTAGCTTGCTCTATGCACAAGCTGTTCACAGTGTGGTTAGATGTGATGATCTTCCAGTGTCAGAGAAGGTTGCTTTACAACTAGCTGGACTTCAGGCTCAGGTAGCTTTAGGTGATCCTGGTAGAGACAAGGTTGAACTCTACAATGAAGTTGACATGTTTCTTCCACAGAGGATTAAGACTGCTCGGTTTAGCACTGATGCTGAATGGGTTCCAATCCTTGCGGAAGCACATGCTCATTATGGGTCTGGTAAATCTGATATTGAATCCAAAGTCTGGTATCTAAGATGTGTTATGCAGTATCCATTATATGGTTCCACTATGTTTCCTGTAACTTACCGTGGATATTGGGCTCATGGTAACACACTGGTACTTGGCATTAATCCACTAGGTTTGATATTAATCAAGCCTAATCAAGATGGTTCTATTCTGTTCCAGTTTCCGTACCGAGATATTGAATCTATTCTACTTGATCCTAATGAAAATGTTGTAACAATCACTCTGAAAAAGGCTGAAACAGACAAGCAACGGGTATTTGTTCTTGAAACTACAAGCAAGACTGAAGTAGGTAGCCTGGTAGCCAGCTATCATCCTGCACTAGCCAACTGGATCAGATCTGCTGATGCTCCTTTAAGAAAGGTTAAGCAGATAACTAATGAAGACAGACAACGATTAAACAATCAGGTGGTAACATGTAGACGGTCATTGATTGAAAGCAACTTCCTAAAGAAACCTGTTGATGATGGAAAAGGATTTATAAAAAATACATTGAGAAAATTAAGTGCCAAAAAGTTGGAAAAACTACGTGCGGAAGCGCTGACAAATGAGCAAGGAGAGGTTTATAAAGGCTTCCCTCATACATTCTGGGCATTTTTCAAAAGCACTCTAACACAAACTCTATCAATCATGGCAGAGCAAGATGAACAAGCAGCTCTTCAAATATTTAATCTTATTCTTACGTATGCTGGGCTAATTGTGGCGAGTAAAGATGAAACAATAGCCAAAAATAAAGATGAAACTGTAGTTCGAAGTAAGGACGAAGATGACAGTCATGTAGTGTTAATCCAGACTGTATTGGATCGAGCCATGAGGAAGGATTGCCTGGTCAATGAAGTTTTCCTGCAGTTGATTAAACAGACAACTGATCATCCTGAACCTAACAGCAGGGTCAACCTTAGACACTGGTCACTCCTAGCACTAGCCTGCTCTGTTATTCTTCCAGTAGACAAGATGGTTCGGAAATATCTGTTGGCTCATTTAAAGAAGTGTTCTGCAGATTTTGTGACAGAAGAAGGAAAATATGCGCGGTTTGCAGAGAAATGTTTTCACAAAACACTTGGGACACGCAGACGACAGTGGCCTCCAAGCAAGCAGGAAATTCTGTGTACCATCAACCGTCGGCCAATCTATGCTCGTTTCCACTTTATGGACGGTCAGTTTCACACAGTGGAGTTTGATCCTTCCTCCACTGCAGCTGAAGTTTTAAAGTTGGTTATCCTCAAGATTGGTCTTCGCGAGGATGCTGGAGGATATGCTATCTACGAGGTGTTGGGGCAGCAGGAGCGCAGCCTGCTGGCTGATGAGAAGGTAGCGGATGTTATGTCCAAGTGGGATAAATACAGGGCTGCTGGAGGGACCTTGTCCCGTCAGAGCAGGCATCACATGTTCCTTTTCAAGAAACATATTTTCCTTGATGATTACATAGATCTCAGAGATCCTGTAGAGAAGGAACTACTCTATTATCAGGTAACATTTTAAGTTTGTCATTGAAAAAATAATTTAAGTTTGTTTGTCATTTGCTCAACAAATGTTCTAAAATTAAGGTTCTATGTGACCTGCGCTCTGATCGGTTTCCGGTCACAGATATGGAGGCAGTGATGCTCTGTGCACTCAGAGCACAAATTGAGCTTGGCAACTTCTCAGGTACTCAAATCAAATGTTTTGGAGGTTTTTAAAATAACATATCTCTCAACAAAACATGTTTAAAAAATAATTTTCCCACATTTTTACTTAGAGAAAACTCAAAGTAGGTCTAGGTTGTAGCTTAAATATTTTTAATCTCTCCGTTTTAAGGTGAAGGTGACTATAGGCAGGTTATGTCCCACTGTCTTCCCCCTAGACTACTTGTTCATCTTCAGAAGGATCATGTTTCAATGCATCATCAATCCCTTATAGGTACCTTATAGTTGCATTATTATTATTATTATTATTATTATTATTATTATTATTATTATTTTGTTATTGTTATTGTTATTGTTATTGTTATTGTTATTGTTATTGTTATCTTATTCCTATGTTTCTAGGTATGAGTGTTGAAGAGGCTAAGCAAGCATTCTTGAATTTAATCCAGTGTTGGCCCCTCCATAGAGCAACCTTGTTCGACGTGAACCAGACGTTCACCAGCAACTGGCCGAGGAACCTTTGGTTGGGAGTTGACCAGCGGGGCATCCACCTCCTCGAGGCCAAGACGAGGAACGTGTTGACCACCTACGAATTCGAGACCATCATGGACTACACGCCCAGCATCAACCATCTTCTCCTCATAACAGGGAACGACAAGAAGCAGAGCAAGGTGATCTTAAACACAAGCCAGGCATTCCAGATCTCAAACCTAGTTAGAGAATATTCAGAGACAATTTTAGAGGCCCAACGGTTAGCGGAAACCCAGTTAGTCCCTCAGAATTAGCGGACACTCAGATAGTCCCTCATAGTAAGCGGAAATCCAGTTCGTTTCTCAAAATTAGCGGAAACCCATATGGTTTCTCATAATTAACGGAAACCCACATGGTCCCTCATAATTTGCGGAAACCAGAGATATTTATCAGAATCAGTAAAAAAAAACCAGAATTAGCGGACGATTCAATTTTCTGATGAGTGTGACGAAGAAATCTGCAAAACAAAAATTGATGAAGAAAAAAGTCTAGTCTTAATATTCAGACCTGGTGTTTGCTTAGACAGTTGAAGATTTATAGGTTAAATGATTTAAATGCGCGGAGAATTCTTTTTTTTTTAATTTGACTGATAACTTTTAGCATTAGAAAAGAATTCCTGAATATTTAAAAATTAATAATAGCAATTCATTATTTTTATGTATCACTATTTCTACTTCTTTACTTATTTGTTTAACATTTATTTAGTGAAAGTGAAAAAAATGAGTTAAAATGTACTTAAACACCACTTTCTTTCATTAAAAAAGATATATTATACCTGTTAACCTTATGACCCAATGCAACTCCATGACGCAAATTTTGATCTCCGTCTTAAGCTTTTTATTATTTGTCTTACTTTTTTACTCTCAACATTTGCATAAAACAGTTTATAACATTTTAAAAAGTGTGTACACATTTTGTGATTCTTTATGAGAATGCCTTTAAGAGATACGTTTCCAAAACAACTCAATAACTGCCAATTAAAACCGAAAATGTTAGAACTACATTTAAGATTTGCTAAAACGTAGAAAAGGTTTCAGATTTTGTAGTTTCATTAGATTTTCAAATATTCAGATGTAAACACATTTTGAAGGAGAAATAATATCCAAAATAATTTTTATGCTACCCTTCCCTTCGTCAGAGGACAATTTGTTCTCTTTTTTTATTTTTTTATGTGAAACTTTTTATAACGTAAGGCACTGTTTCAATAGAAAAACAACAATTTATTGAATATTTTAGAGAGAAATTACTCTTTATATGATGTAAGCTTGTCGCCAGTGCCACTCTGCAAATAAAGGTTCCGGTCAAAGAAAAAAAGAGCTGAAAGGGTCTTTTAAAAATCAAATCTAGAAATATCCTATTTTTTATTCAGAATCTTCATCAAGACAGTAGGGGCACTGGCATAATAGTGTACTTAGTCGTAAAATAATTTAGTATTATTAGTAGTCTACATTCTACAGTCTACACTATTCAGTGGTCCCAAAAAAAAAAACGATGAACTAGGAAGACGACAAAATAAATAATGTTAAAAGTTTTGGAGAACAACTAATTCAATTTGACTCGGGTCATTTGTACACTGCGCAATTGCTGTATTTAAAGTTCTGAGGACTCGTAAAAATCATAACTTGATCTAGTCCCCGCAGTTTTATCGGTCCCACTGTTTAATAATAGATTAGCTGTTTGCAAACAAAATGACTGAAATGTGTCGAAAACAAGATGGCTTAAATGTGTCGAGAACAAGATGGCTGAAATGTGTCGAAATCAAGATGGCTGAAATGTCGCAAAATTAGTTAAGATCAGCATTTTGATGATTGCACTTAATGCAGAATGTGAATTTAAAGATTTTACGAAACAAATCTATTAGTTCTAATTGACCTGATTGAAAATAAGTTAAGTGTACATTTTCGCTTCTAACAATTTTTTACTCTTCTAAAAAAACATTTATTTTGACCCTATGTATTGTTAGAATTCAACGGAATTCTAAATGCCTGAAAAAGATGCAAAATTAATAATACTATGTAAGATTAGTAGAAACTTTCGTTTTATTATTATTATTATGATCCGAACCTTGGAATGTAAACCTGTAAAATTGCTTGAACAGGGCTAAAATTTTCTGTAATTCCCCCGTTTTAATTCACTTTTTCCTTTAAAATTCATCATTTTCTCTGCATAAAAATTGACCAGGGTAACAATTTATTTTCATTACCCCCTCCCCTGAAATATATTAACCTATTATTTTTAATCGCTCATCCATTAAATTGATATTGATATTAACTTATGTACATAAAATACATCACCATCCTGTTATAAAATATTAATATGCTTGACCCGAGAAACCTGTTTTGTACTTTGTACAATTTATGAAATAAAACTAGTCATTTGAAAAGAAAAACTAGGAGTTTACAGAGTCAATGTGGTTTGTCTAAAGAGTAAGTTTATAATGTAATTCGTTGTAAATTGTTGAAAGAGTAATTTAATAAATATGTACTGTGGTAATTGTGTAAGGAATAAGTTCAAAATTAATACTATTTTGTTAATTATTGAAAAAGTAAGTTCATAAATATATACTGTGGTAATTGTTTAAAGAGTAAGTTTCTGAATAAATACTGCGGTAAATTATGTAAAGAGTAAGTTTTAAAAAATACTATGGTTTGCGGTAAATTTTGTAAAGACTAAGGTTTTGAATAAATACTGCGGTAAATTGAGTAGAGTAAGTTTTTTTTTTAAACTGGTTTGTTTAAAGAGAAAGATCATATATAAATCTTTTTTAAATAGTTGAAAGAGTAAGTTTATAAATAAGCACGGTGTTAATTTTTGAAAAAGTAAATTCATAAATAAATACTGTTGTAGTAAAAGAGAAAGTTCATGTAATTAATACTCGGTTGTAAATTGTTTAAAGAGTAAGTTCATGTAAATAATACTCGGTTGTAAATTGTTTAAAGAGTAAGTTCATGTTAATAATACTCGGTTGTAAATTGTTTAAAGAGTAAGTTCATGTTAATAATACTCGGTTGTAAATTGTTTAAAGAATAAGTTCTTAAGTAATAACTAAAACTATGGTAAATATATTAAAGATTATGTTTCTAGATAAACTAGCTGGGGAAATAAGTCAACCATACTTGACTTTGAGTTTTGAAACCAAGCAAGAACAATGTGAGAACTGAACATACAGGGTGTCCCAAAAAACATGGGAATTCAGTGACGAATTCGATATCGTCTTTGTTATGAATTAGCATTGTAATATCTAATTTCAAAAGCCATAATATTATTATGTCTGGTAGAGTTTATTTTATGAAAAGGGTAAAAGACTGCAAAGATGTGTCAATAATGTCTCCGCAAGATAAACAGTGAATACGGACAAGGTTACTCTGTTTGTATACTGTAATTTTCTTGTAAGTGGACAGGACCAGATTGAACCCCACATCCCATTCACCACTGCTATGGTCGGCAGCTCCTGGCTCTTTAAGACTCACAACTGGTGTATTAAGAGATCCCTATTAAAGCAATCAAACTCCTCAAACTTTGTTCCTCAAAATTCTTTCCTCAAATTCTTTCCTCAAAATTCTTTCCTCAAAATTATTTCCTAAAATGATCATCCTAGGTTCTTCTCAGTAATCAATTGGATTTAAGCAAATGTTAATAATAATAATAGAAATAACCAGTTGGAGTGCTTAAAATAGCCTAAACCATTACCAAAAATTAAATAAAGCCAGTTTAAGTTTAAATATTAACAATTATGAGCCGATGACAGACCATATTTTCTTTTTTCCAAAAGGTCCAAACTGATGGTACTCTGAAGTGGCCGGAGCAGATCACCTGTACAAACAACACGTCGTTAGCTTTATTACATTGTATAGTTCAAAACCTATTAATATTCAAAATTCGGTGTTATGAAAAATTTAAATAATTAAAAATCAAAAATTACAATAAGATAAAATAAAAATTTAAAATAAATTTTAAAAAATAAATAAAAGTGCCTCTGTGATACAAAAATCTAACAAAACAAATTATAATGCGTTTTCAATGAATAAAAAAACTACATTTTCTCTATTCAAGACGACATTCTAAAGTTTCTTGGTCTCCCACCTCCCCTTCCAACTGGAATATCCATCGGAAATTTGCAGGAATTTCTTTTCCAGAAAAATGCTGACAGAAACTTTCCAGTATGAGTAAATCATTTTCATTCATGGATGAAAAATTTATCGTACATACATATCATATCAACAATATATAGGTTAGATTAAGGTACAAATGCAAGGAAAGTTATTTCAGAGGTGTACGCATTTTTTGTACTGCAGTGTACTGTCTTTGGGCGGAAAAGTAAGCACAAGACGGATTCGACATCCATTGCGACATCCTAACTCTAATCCATTTTCACAGAAATAATCAATGAAATATTCTGGTAGTAGGAAACTATTATGTGAATTATCAAAATTATCAAAATTGAATGCTTTAATCCTCCTCGGATACTAGACAATCACTGATGCATCTATTCTTGTTCACAAATTCCGCCCAGAGCCTGAAATTTAAAAGAGTTTCGTTGAACGAAACTTCCGAGTTTCCTTTTTGGGGTCTTATTATTTGTGTTGATTCTGATTTAAGAGATCGATAAAAATGGTAAGATATAAAGAATAAAATAAAATAATATTTCAAAACAAAAATATCGATATCTACAAAACTGGGTAAACCCATTTGTGAAACCCGGGTTCCAAAACTGGTTTTCATAACGATACCCTGTCTTAAGTTTTGGGCTCTGAGAGAACTGGTTTCGATATGTACGCAGAGTAAACACAACCGAAGTTAACAGCTTTCCTTGGGTTAGATATTCCCTGCACGACCATGTGAGCGAATTGTGATTATCAAGGACATACAAAGCGTCCCATATCATATTGGATTATCTCCAAGCTTTAACGCCAAAATAAGCAAATAATTTCTTGTGTCTCTTGGCATGACCGAATATTTTTCATTAAAAGTGATTTCTAAAACTTTATTTTCTGTCAATTCTAGAAAGTGAATGCTAATCAGGGGCGTACGAGGGGGGGGCCGCGCCCCCCCCCCCCTCTACGCGTGCCTCCCCTGAGAGGCTGAAGGGGGGCAGCCATGGGGGAGGCTCTTTTAATATTACATCTGCTTGCATTTCCCTTCCTCAGGCCAGGCACAGTGGCGTACCTAGGGGGGGGGTAGTAGTCCTCTTGCCCCCCTGGAAAATACAAAATTAAAAGGAAACTACGTTTAGAAAGTAACACCTGACAATGACAAAGACTAAGGATTTGTCTAAATTCACTGTTAATACAAGGAGAGAAAAGTTTTAGCCTTCTAAAGAGAATACTTCTTTACACAAGATGTACTATGACGGAGAGCAGACTTAACGATCTTGCACTTATAGCTTTACACCCTATAAGGCTGTCTGAGCTCTCTACTGAAAAAAATCATTGAAATGTTTGTGCAAGCAAATCCCAGAAAATTGTAGCTTAAAAGATTTGGTTAAAATGTAGATTGAGTAAATTCTATCTAAAAATTTCAGAAGAAATTTCGTTTATTCGTAAAAATATAATTTTTAATGATGCTGTGATTATTGATTTAGTTAGCTGTGATGGAGTTAAGTGATAAATTTATAAAGTCAAAAAGTTAGTTTTTCAAGCAAAGGAATAATTTTTAGACTCTAAGGTTAATAACACCCAAAAAAGTAGTCTTTTTGGTGTATTTTTATGGTGAACAAAATAAGTCCAGGTGGGAGAGGGGGGGTAAAAAATTTAAAAAAGGTATTAATATTTTTTCAAAAAAGGGGTTTTTAAGGGGGGGGGACCAATGTTGCCGGGGTGGGGGACCAAAAATTTTTTTTGGCGCGCTTACGCGCGCAAATTGTGCCCCCCCCCTAAACAAAAGCCCTCGTACGCCCCTGATGCTAATATTTTTTGACTTAACAGCTTGAAAACAAACTTTTCAACTATAAAAGCGCTATTGTTGAGTAATCATGTAATGAGAATTAGTCCGGAAACATTGAGAACTCATAGATTAAAAGGGTGATTGAACGTGAATCAGCTGGGCATTGCCATCCTTGCATGGAGAGTCACTTTAACCAGACACAATATCTCTCTAAAATCAAATATATTTAGCCCCTAATTTATTTTCCATTAGAATGTTGTAAGATTTTACAATCAATTTTGGGTGAATATGACGAATTACAGATTGAGGTTTATCTCTTGTAAGTTAAGAATAGCTGGTTGAAAGTCTACTATCATATCTGCACTCTCCAATTCTACCTGAAAAAATGATAATTAAAGAGTTATCTGGTGCCCCAGAATAAACAAGGAAAAATCTTAGGATTTGGATCGTGATTGTTGGAAATTACCATGGAACAATAAAAGTCATACTAAAGGTAAAAATAATAAGGTTAGGGAATTGGTTTACCTTAGAATCCCTTGGAGGTATAATGCTCATATGTCTCTCCTCTATGTCTAACCGTTCTTTTCTCTTGGTTTGTGGTAAGACATCATCTAGAATCTTTCGGAAAAAATGATATTTGGTTTCAGAAAGTTGATTTTTTCAGCTTAATTAAATGTGGAAATTTTAGAAATTGTGAAAAGTGTAAATTACCTTCATCTCATATTGTGTGAAGACATAATCAAGGAGCTTCCTAACTCCAATAATGATGACCAACATGATTGGGAACAAAATAGATACTGCTTGGAATTCTTGGATCAACCACAGTACCATAAAGCATAGAACTTGGATCAATGAGAAAAGATTAACTCTTTTCAATGGAAGCTTCTTGATAAAGGAGAAGTCTGGTTGGTACTTTTTTGGCATGAACATGATTAATATTCTATCAAACATTTGAATACCATTCAAAGAGTTTATTCCCATATACAAAAAGACTCCATAAAGAACAGGCATGGGTATGTATCCAAGGATTGGGGTCATGAATGCTGAGCATCCAACTAGAATAAACACAAACATTGCTGTTACCCGTTGTTCTCGAATCCCAAGGAATATCCTCTTTTCCCCGGGTGCTGAAGTTTCTGATTCTCGGTGTAAAGACTTGACATGGGTTATTGAGAGTATTGTGCTGGCTACATACCAGGGTATTCCAAGTACTGAATTCACAATAATAGTGAATGCCAAAACTAGGAGATCCAGATGATAACCTCCACCTTTTCTCAGTTTGTTTTCTTTTCGGTTTACTATCACAGCGGTTATTTGCTGATCCATAAATATGAGAATGGAACCTAGAAGAGCAGGAATTATTGCTGCCAATGCAGTCCACCAAGGGTTCCTTCCAAAAGGTGGAATTAACCAGTCCCTTCCAGACCAGGTTGGATTAAATGTACTTGGTACATTGAGTTTTGGAGTTTTAATTCCTAGACTAGCATCCACCAGTACCATGATTAAAATAGCAGATATCACAGCAAAGTCTGATATGTATGAACGAACAATTACTGGAAAGAACTTTGAATCTTTGAAGTTCTTTAGAAATGTTGCTATAAGATATGTGCCAAAGAATAGAATAACACTGAGAAAGAATGCATTAGGTTCATAGTTACATCCCTTAGTGGTGAAACCATAAACTATGTTTTCATCCAATGTTGTTGATGGGTCCATTTCGATCCAGCATTTTGATCCTGTAGAACTTGAATTGTAAAATTGAAGAGATTCTTCTATTTCGGTCTGGTTTAGCTTGTGAAAAATCACTCCAAGGGTAATGTTCCAATTGTCTGGTGTGTCCGCAGGTTTGCAATAACAGGGAGAAGCAGTGTATGGCTGAGATATAGCAATATTAGCCACATTTTCTAGGGACTTCTTGATGAATATAACTGCAATAAGACAAGCAAAGCATTCCTCTGTAAACCTTGTTATGTAGCATACAAAAGAGCTGGCATCTGTAACTACAAGGACTATCAAAATTATGGCTATCCAGACCCCAATCCACAATCGAAAAGAAAGATAATCCCATTCTTGCTTTTCACTAAAATCAAACACCAATGTCTCAAATACAAGATCTGGCCCAGTTAGTCCTAAGATGGTAAGTGGCTGACCAGCAAACAAGGCATAGAACACTCCAGATGTTAGGCCAGATACTAATGATTCTATGGAAGCCATACGATTTTTTGTAACCTGACCAAGTATACCACCAAAGGCAATAGTTGGTGCCAATGTAGCAAAGTACAAAAAAAAGATAACAGCAATACTTTGCGCAGAAAAAGCATCCTTGAAGTCAGATAAAAACCAGGGAGCTTTTCTTTTTATGTCATTCACAAGACCCCCACAAAACTTTCCGCTCAACACCAATCCTGCATTCTTTCTTAAATTATATTTTTCCTCTTCTTCATCAACCTCTTCATTTATGAATTTTGTTGGAGTTCCCCCAATAACATCTATGCTAAGTGCCCTAGACATCTTCCTTGACTCTTGTGATGGGACTGAGCTTGGTGGTTCTATTCTTGTATTCCTGTCCCATTCCCCAGGCGGAAGAACTGTAACAGAGTCAAGAAACTCATCAAGACCCATCACAAGATGTTCTTTAGTTCTTGCTCTGTAAGCAACCTCATGAAATACCTCGTCTGAAAAACTAGTTCCTATTGAACGGCCAACTTCCTTGTAAGAGTCTTTGCTGCTTGCATCCAAGGGTGGGCCAAGAAGAATAAAGATAAACCTGGTTGGCAATGCAACCTCAGTCAAATCTCCCAATTTCACAGCTTTTGCCATCCGAATGAAGACAGGTATGGGTCGAGTGAGAAAATCTACTTCTCCCACCAAAATATTTGCAGCCTCAGCTCCTTTAGGAATTTTCTTTAGGAAGTGGGTATTTGTTGCTTCCTCTGCTTCATGAATGCTGTGGTTGGAAGAATAATGAAAGTCTCCTGAACTTATCTTGTTTAGTTCTGAAAAACTTTTCACTGCATTCAAAAGAAATCCTGAGTCACTTCTGTTCTTCTTTATTCCTTCAAACTGATGCCTGTGTTTTTGAAGAATAATGGCCTTCAACCTGTCTTTCATTTCAAATGTTATATAATCATTGCTAATAAGGCTCTCTATGACAAGGTCTACAATATCCTCCAGATTATTTGCCTCCACCTCAAGGAATGATGATCCTGTATTCAAATACGTCCTCAGTTCCATCAGTGAATGGAGAGACAGTGAAGAAACATGGGGTTTACTCCATCTATTTGCTCCCTCTTCCACATCTTCTTCAAACTTTACCCAGCGTGCTGTTTCCTTCCACTCATCCATCTGTAACTCAACCAATTCTGAGAAGAGTTGATGAGGCTCATGTCCTGAAATGTCTATTTTAGCAAAGTTTCATCAAAGATTCATCTTTCTTACAGTCTGCTTTACTTTAAAAAGGCCGGGTTTGAATCTATAAAGCCTGGGTAGAATGTCCTGCAGCCCTCCCCCAAGAAAATGGCTTTAAGGGAAAGAGGCACACAACATGTTCATGCTTAGAGATAAATGTTGAATTTAGATAAATTTTAGACATTTTCTTGTATTTTATTTTTTATTCTTTCATTGGAGATGCTTAATTTAAGCTTTTGTTTATTCAAATAGTTATCAAGCATTTCACCTGAAAGTGTATTCCCAAGAAGTTCACTCACTACATCAATAGCTTTCTTGGCCTCCTACAACAACATTTAATGTTTTATTGTCTCTTTTTAGTTTTAGAATAGTTATAAGTGTTGAATCTAAACCCTGATACAAATTTGAGCATTTTAGGAGTGTCATATTTTTGGAATATTAAAAAGTTAGATTCGATGAGCAATTAAGAAAATTAAGTATATATAGACCCTATTTCCTATTAACAATTTTAGCTTTTAACTGATGTTACACTGAAAGTGGCCTAATTTTATCCATTCTTAACTTTTGTTGCATTTTTCTATTAGAATTGGCGCATTTTCAAAATATTCTGTGCCTTATTGGTTAATCAGTCTTGATGTTTACTAGTTAAAGTCAAACAAGGATAATTCAAATATAGAAAACCTAATTCTACCTGTATTGCAACATATTTAGCATTGCTTTTAACTTTCTTTCCCTTTCTTCTTCTTGTTTTCTCCCCTGGTCCCTGGTCCATCCAATCTATCTTGTTCTTAGGCTTATGCTGACGGACTTTCTGATACCTGTAATAAAAATAGTAATAACCCCAATATCTTGGAAACCTGAACCTACCTGTATATATATATATATATTATAATAACCCTAATTTACATGTCTTGTATATACAACTATGTTTGTTAATCTCTGAACAGACCTATCAGTCAATTACATTTTACCTGTATCATTAAACCCAAAATATAGGTAGTTTAATATGAACTCAGTTTGATTACGGTCAGAGTTAGTTCTCGGTAGAGAGTTCGAGAGGGAGTTGTATCTGGATTCGTACATACTCAAGAATACAGAGAGTTGTATCTGGATTGTTACATACTTAAGAATACAGAGAGTTGTATCTGGATTGTTACATACTTAAGATTACGGAGTGAGTTGTATCTGGATTGATACAACTATTGGAGTATGGAATTTGTTACAAAAGTAGTGACTGCGGTAAGACCAATGAACCCCAGTTAAATGCCACTGACTCCAAGGAAGAAAAGTAAAGCAAGTACCTGATTTAACAGATATAAAGAGAACCCCTAGAAAGAGTAACTATGTTAGTAGAAACAGTAACAGTGCAGTAACAAGTTAAGACCGCAACCAGCATTAGAATATACAGAGTACCAAAATGTACAAAGTACCAGAGTGTACAGAATACCAGAGTAACAGAGTGTACAGAGTATCAGAGTGTACAAAGTACCAGAGTACTAGAATGAACAGAGTACCAGAGTACATAGATTGGACACAAAGGTACATGGAAAAACTAAATGAATTAGTTATAGCTGGGAAAGCAACCATGAGGATAGCTGAGTAGATCTGAAGAAAGTATTAGTGAGTGAATACTGAATTTGGTCAGGAGTGCTTCCAAATACAATGGAGACCTGGAGAAAGTGTTCAAATGTTGCAAGAATTTGAAAACTCATTTGTTTAACCATAAATGGGAAACTGTCCCAGATGAAGAAGTGAAGACACTTTCTTGGCCAAGCGCTGCGACTTGGACAGGCTAGGGGGCCGAGCGCTGTGGCCACATATCTTACATTAAAGATCCATGTACAAAATTGATAGAGGGGAGGGGTCCAGAGGGACGGTGGGGGGAGTCCAAAAATTGCTCTCTAGGAAATGACCAACTTACTGGATACAAGCATACATTCCAGACAATAGGAGCCTGGTAGAATTCAAAAATGAACTGTATAATGCAGAGCTTAAGGAAACATAAGGAGCTGCAGCATGAAAACAATATCAAGGCAATGCTGGACCACCATCTGGTCAACTTGAGAAAGTACAACACTGACCCCAGATCTTATTCCAAGGATATGGCTGGGTTAAGGAGCATCAACACTTAGTTTTGAAACAGTGGGAAACACCACAAGATCTGATGAGATCATCGAGATACTAGTAATAGAGGGGACATCTGGAATTTTAGACTTCTTGTTATACAGCCACTGTAAACAATGACCCGATCAGAAATTCTACCTGGGGGGATCAAAATTCGTAGATCAGTGTTTTAAGACATTATTGTTTGAAGTGAAGCCTACAATATTCAAGCAAAGAAAACAAGCCCATATGATTTTTGTATAAAAATGAGACATAACAAATAGAGAAAAAAATAAAATCCTTCTCCTTAATAACATCTTGTTTCTTATCAAATTCTTTACATCTGAAATATACATTGTGCATTAACTCTTCGGAATATAGGTTTCTGACTTTTAGAATGAAAAGCAATTCTGAATTAATAATAGATCTAAATTAGGTTAGACTTAATTTAAAGTTATTGAAGAACTGAAAACTGTTAAAATATTTATTTTACATAAATGAACTTAACGTGAAACAAGTGATTTTTAAATATAAATAATCTATTGGTTTTGTAGGAGCACCAGTTTTGAAAGCTTTTGACACAATCCATTTTTCTTTACAATTTGTTTTATCTCCTTGGCTAAGTGCTTTAAGCGGAGAGTGCATCATTTCTGAGTATTTTGCTATCTTTGTTTCTAAAGCAATTTTTGTCAAAATGTTCACTGCGTATTAAACTATCCACTCTTTTTTTATGTTATGAAAAATTTCTGAACCCGAAACATCGTTGTTTACACAATTTTTGACACTACAATATCTCATTGTTGAAAATATTATAATTAACTGTCCACACAATACCGTACAAAAAGATGTACTTAGGATTAAACCCTCTGTACTCTCTGATACCAACTCAGTCATAAGGAAACATTTTTCGACTGTACAGTATAAACCTAGCCAGGCAAAATTAGGAGAGTTATGCCTGCCCCCTGGATAAGATGCTAAAAACAGGACAAATACACATGGAAGTAAATACAGTGCCAGGAATAATTGTGAGGAATAATTGTGTACAAGTCTGAAGATGAAAGAGGAAAGATGTCTGGTGATGTCAATGTGTTGCAAGCCAGAGATAGTTGTCTATTCTGCAAGAAAATCTGTCAGCAGAAGAGAGATTGCCAGTCCTACAAAGACTGGAAGGAGAAGAATCCAAACAGGAAGACAGAAAATATGAACAGGAAACCAGTTTCATGCTATAACTCTGGAGAAGGAGTTACTATGTGATTGCAGAAGTGAGAGGCAGAGCTCAGGGTGGAGAGATGAACAGCAAAAGGTGGAAAAATGACTGAAATGGCGAAGTTCATGACGGATATTAAAGAAGTGACCAATAAGATAGCATTTGATACTATTTTTTAGGTGAAGGGTTCCAACAACAGATGGCTGAAAACCCTGGAGATGATTGAAGTTAAATACATGAAAAATAATAATACTGATTTAAGAAACATTTCCGATAGTTTAAATGTCCGACCTATTAATCCTGAGCTACCAGGCAGCTGGCATGTTAAAAAAGAAAGTGATGAATTGGGAAGAGAATTTAATCCTAAGTTTGAACAATATGAATAAGATAGAAAAGGACGACCGTAAAATGATAATAAAGAAAGAGAGAAAAATCAAGGATCAAATGATGTTAGGAAAAGAGAGAAATATCCGTAGAGGGTATAGAGTTCGAGAGCAAGTTGTATCTGGATTGATTCATACTCAAGAATACAGATATAATTGTAACTGGATTCATATGTACTTAAGAATTCAGAGAGAGTTGTATCTGGATTGATACCTACTTAAGAATACAGAGAGTTATATCTGGATTGATACAGACTGAAATAACTATTGGAGTGAGGCATTTGTTACATACCTATCAATTATGGACATGCATAAAGGTAAAAGGCGTAAGAAAATGTTTTATATCCATAACAACTACTATCGCTCCAATTCTATCTGTATAATATTTGCATTTCTTGACAAATTTTAGAAAAATTTTAAAAAAATATTGTCATTTTACTTAACAAGAGGTTTCTTGGAAAAAAGGCTTTTCAAAAAGATAGCTTTTTACTGAATAAATTTTTTTTTAAAACCATAGTTTTTTTTACTGAACAAATGATTTTAATGAACGAACGATTTTACTGAATGAAGATTTTACCGAACAATCGTTAAGAGAGAAAACAAAAGAAATAGATGGAAATGAAAAATAATTTAGAGAAAGAAAAAAATAATATTTTAATGATTGAAAAAAATAAACGTAATGGGTCGTTCACGAACGATGAATTAACAAAATAAAAAAGTCGAACGTATCAAGCTCTACTCACTCTAGTCTTTTTAGATTAAAAATGGTAATGTTTTTTTCTGAGAAGAAAAAGCGGTGATAAAATTTCTGGAAATTACATCAACATTACGCAATGATCAGGCTTAGATTGAAAGGGTTCCATTGTTAATCGGACATTCATGCTGGATCATTTTAAATTGCATAAAGCAGTCCCATCAAGTACCATACCTTCTTTCTACATCTAGAACCTGAATTGGTTTAAGCCTGGATCCCGGATCATGTCTTCCTTCCATCTCCTTCACCTGGTCTTCACCTTCCTCTTCAACATCAGATACCTGAGCAATCTATTGTTAGAAGTTATAATCTAAAATCATCAAAACAATTCAATCCCATAAATGGCCGAATTTTCGTCCGTCAAAATCAAAATATGTAAAACATAAAAGTTAGAATATATGAAGTTTGGTCCGGTATTTGGTATGTTGTATAAACAAAAATGATGCAATAAAATCAGTTGCATAAATTTAAAACGCAATTATTCTTAAAGTTTGCTTTTTTTAACGTTAACTAAAGAAGAAGGGGCCGGTGCAGGCTTGTATTATCGCGCTATGGGTTAAACTTTTTAAAAGGGCATTAAAAGTAAATTTTTACAGAAGCAACATCGTATTGAAACAACTTTATAATCATACTTTACATTTCTGTTTTTCAAAATATTTTTTACTTGCAGAAAATTAAAGATAATTTTTAATGTACTTTGATGTTTCAAATGCCATCTTCTGATTATTTCCTCGCTAATTTGTTGGAAATAATAAATGTTACGTTATTAAAATATTACAAATCTTGTCAAACATCTTTTGTCCATTATTCTGGTATTTTAATATAAATATATATATATATCTCATAATTGTTAAGTTCAAAGTGTTCGTACACTGAAACACTATATAACGGAATACCGGGAAACTTAATATATAAAAAGTGGACAGGTTTATTTGACCTAGAACTAATTAACGTTACCAAGAATATTCAAAATAAAATTTATATTTTAGTAAAATTCAGGCAATTTTCTAAACCAGGCTGCAGCAAAATCTTAAATTAAATAAGGTAAAATAAGGGTAAAACTATTTCATCTAAAATGTCAAATCCTTTTTTGCACCAGCAAAAAATTAGCAAATAAGAAGCAACATTCATGAAAAAAATGATAAATAAAAACTACGTCAATTATTAATGATATTAAAAAAACCGCAATCATAAGAGAAGGTTTATTTTTCAATTTGTTTAAAACCTGCTGATATTGGTATAAAAAGATGCTCCTTGAGCCGCTGAATACTGGCTCCTGTCCCTTTCTTTATTTTTCTACAATTCAAAAAAACTAATTTGTCGATACTTGAGGCAAAGATCTTTCTAAAAAACCGTTTTTTTTCTTATAATATGCTTTATTTTCTAGAGGGTTTTACGACCTACAGGGTAAGACAAAAAAAGTGTGATTTGCGGCGCCGGGTGCAAAATTGTAACTTGTTTTGTGCAACTCTCCTGTTTGGTGTTTTTTCAATATTTTTTGAAAATTTGTAATTTTTTTGATACTTCAATGGCCCAAAAAAATTCTGTGAACCTTTTCTTTTCTCAAAATCAAAAATTCAGAAAAACAAAATGTGTAAATAAATTGTTTCTATATAATACTAAAATTTTTAAAAGATTGAATCACAGAATCTCAGAAAATTAGCAAAATTGTAATTAAAAAATTCGCAATTTTCAGTTTTGGTATAATTTTTACGGAAAAATTGTTTTTCAATGGTACTTAAGGTTTTACTAAACAGCATATATTTAATACTTAATAATATACTAAGAAGAAAGGAACTAGAGAATTTAAATAACGTTTCCTTAAAAATTAGAACTAAAAATTGCGAATTTTTTCATTACAATTTTGCGAATTTTCTGTGATTTTTTTATTCAATCTTTGAAAAATTTTAGGTTTCGATATAAATAATTTATTAACACATTTTTGCTTTTCTGAACTTTTGATTTTGAGAGAAAAAAAGGTTCACGGAATTTCTTTTAGGCCATTGGAGTACCAAAAAAATTACAATTTTTTCAAAAAAGTATTGAAAAACACCATACAGGATCGAGTGTTGCACAAAAAGGTACAATTTTGCACCAGGCACCGCAAATCACATGTTCTCATTCTTTGAACAAAGAGTTTCAATTTTTCTAAATTTTCTCCTGCACTTCTGCATGATTAAGTTTTGGTGACGCTTTTATCAATTGGAGTTTTTGCTAAAAATGAAAGGAGTATAGGCTTACGGCGAAAAAATATCGATGGTGATCGCTACTAATCCTTCTTTTATCTGTTGCGTCTATAAGGAGACAATTGTTAAAAGGACTCATACCGAAGACTTTCTGAATTTGTTTGAACGCCTCGTCCATACAAATTCAGAAAGTTGCAACATTCGACTTGGATCGTAAAAAAATCAATTTAATTCCAAATAAATCAATTTTATATTACAACCTATAATCATTGTTATTTTTTCGACGCATTTGTATAAAGTTGATATCTCATCATATTTTTATTTGTTCTATATACAATGCACTATACTAACATTAAAGCAGGAAGTAATTTCACTCTCTCAAAAATATACTTAAAGAGACTGTAAGCGTAAATTCAAGTGACAATCAATTAAAAAAATGTAATGTTAAGCTTACAGAAGGACTAATAGTTATTTTTTAGAATTGAACACTGAACACTTTTTCAGCTAGAAATACGAAGATATCTTTGACATTATTGATCAGAACAGTACCTTTCTCGATCGTGAATTTACCTTTTTAAATGAAGGATCACTTGAAATTACAAGGACGGTCATAAACAAACAAACAGTGTTTACCTGTTTAGAAAAAAACATGTTCTGTAGCGTGGAGCTCGTGGAGTTCGTGTTCAGATTTGAATTGATTTACGACTGGAGAAAAGAATATGTGTAACAGGTATTTATACTAAATACAAAACATGCAGAACAAGCATGCCGCAATGGTACAGTGGTAGTAAAACTTGTAGGGTAGCGGGGGGATATAAGAAAACAGATTTTTCTCTGTCTGTGATATATATGTCTTATTTTGATATGTCCGATTATGATAAGTCCTATCTATGTAATGTCCTAAAAATCTATGAAGTGTCCTTTACATCTATGAAGTGTCCTATGAATCTATGAAGTGTCCTATAAATATATGAAATGTCCGATATATTTATGAAATGTCTTATATATCTATGAAATGTCCTATTCATGAAATACCCCAATATTACATTTCTTAATATCTATAATCATACAAATGTTCTTCTTACAAATGTTCAATCTTTTAATTTGTTTTGTGAATCTGACACGCTATTTTAAATTGGAGATTCCCTAGATTAACCTAACTCTTCAAAACTGTCTCTCAATCTCAAAATAAAAATAAAAATATCAAATCAAAAAGATTTTGTTTGCAAAAAATACACGGATGATATTTTATTTTAAATAAGAATCAAATTGCCATTTTGCCATTATGGTATTTGAATTAGAAAATATTGCGCAATGACGTTTTTCAGATAATACAAGTCAAGGGTGGTTTTGTTGTATAAATACTATATTTACTTTGAATAGATTTAAATATGCAGAAAGATTATATTGTTAAAAGAAAATATTTGAGAAGGAAATATTTAACAATCTCCAAACATATTGGTTATAAGTATATTTCCACCCAATTTTTAAAATAGGAATTTAGATACATATTTATTTTTTACATTTTGAATTAATTGGTGGTAGATTGTAAGTATAGATTGTATACTAAATATTGTATGTGAAAAAGAAATAGGGTTAAAACAAGATATTATTATTGGTTATTTTTTTCTTTTTTATAGAATAGTATTCGTATTTTTTAATTATGACAAAGAAAAACTCGTTTGTATATTGACATTAATTTATACTTTAGCATATATTTATAATTCTGTTTTTTAGTTTAAATTAATTGTATTTTTTATCTATTTCGTCCCACTGTGCACAGTATAAGAAAAGTGTACTATGCGGCCACAAGCAACCTTTAATTCACTAAATTGCGTGATTTTGATTGAATTCAGACATTGAGGCAGTAATACTTGTTATTTTCTTGGTTTTCTACACTTCAGACCATTCTTGTTTTTGACAGATGCAAATTCAGGTTTGAAAATTCGTTACCAATTTCCCCGCACAATTAGGGGTGAAACGTTTTAATTTTTTTTTAAAAATGAACAGATCATTTTGTTAACGACGTAGGAAAAAACTATTGTTTTTTCAAAACATTGTATAAGGCTATATTTATGATCTTTTGTACACAAATTACTGCATAAGTTGTACAGTCTTCAGTATTTTGGAATATTTTTTATGCGCTTGTATTTTTTAATGTATTTTATTTGGATGCTTAGGGCAGGCAGTCAAATTCTTAATACAAATAAATTGAGTAACGTTTTTTTTCAAATCCAAACAAAAAATCTAAAAGAAAAGATCCGGAAATTATGAGCAACGTTTGTTTTTTCCGCATACAAAAACTCCACAAGGAAGGCTTAATTTTATGTTATTTTGAAACAGGGGAGTATAGTTTTAATTACAGCAGCTTAGCAGTTTTTAATACAAGTTTTATATGTTTTGGATCCATGTGAGTGTACATGAAGTAAGTGAATTTTTTTTGTCAACTGTAGAACCTCAACCTTTTCGAAATGGTTTTTAAACTTTTTATTTCACAAGCAAAAAAAAACTCATATATAAGTAAAAAAATTAATAAGATTACAAAAAAAGCCTTCATTCGAAATTTAAAAAGACGCAAAAGTAAATTATCTTCAAGATTCTATACTTAAAAATGTGTTTCCTTTTTAAGAAAGTTTTTATTCTAGATGACATCTGTGAGAAGTTATCTACAAACTTTAGATAAAATTATTAGAAGTTTAAACTGTTCAACTCCAGTGTTATATTTGCTGGGGGGGAGGAGGCGGATAACTTTTCTTCTTAATTTATAGTTAGAAGGAGCATGAGCGGGGGGGGACTTAGATGTTGCTTTTTGTACTAGTACTTACCAGAGGGTAAAGTGAGTAAGGAGTTTTGAGATTTTTCTCTAGTATAACTGTTTCATGTTTGTGGACGCGTTTGAAGAAAGATTTAAAAAGATAACTCCGTTAGTTTAAATATTGTTGAATTATAGACTAAAACGCGATTGAGTTTAACTACAGTGGTTTTATCAATACGATGAAGACCATCAAGCTTACAAACAGCCTGGATACACATAAACAAAGAAGTGAAAAGAAGCGGTAAATTAGGAAAACAATTCTTTATAATTACTTGTAAACTGGTAATTCGAAAAAAAATTGTAAAAGGGAGTGTTTGCGAAAATTGTTGCGCCTACAAGGAGAAAAAGATTAAACAAAACTCTCACTGAAGAACGTAGCGTCCATGCAAATCCACAAAGTTGCAGTGTTCCCCTCAGATTGAAAAGAATTTAATTCAATTTAAAATTAATTTAATTCAGATATTGCAACCTATAATCATCGAATTTAATTCGATGCATTCGTAAATAGTTGATATTCAAAAATATGTTTTGTTTGTTTCATATACAATAAACTGTAAACAATAATGATTTGGCCGCTTGGTGTCTCTGCACTTGATGCATTAGGTTCCGCGTGGGTGAGACACCTAGCAACACCTATGCGACCAAAAAAATCATCGTTTAAAGTAAATCATACGTAAAACAAATAAAAAAATATTATGAAATATCAACTATATATATTTGCATAGAATTAAACTTAATCATGATAGGCTATAATATCTAAATGGTTAGTTTTGAATTAAATTGAATTATTTACGATCTGAGTGACATATTGCAACTCAGCGAATTTTACAGACTCTACGGTCTTCGGTATGAGCCCTGTTTAACCATTTTTTCCATACAGACGCAACAGATAGAAGTTAGACTAGTATAGGGATCACCATCGAATTTAATTCGACGTTAGCCCATACCATCTTTCAGTTTTGTCACTCTTTAACAGTCAAAACTTGAACAAAAAACGTAATCTTCATTCTATTGATATAAATGCCAAACACTGAAGATAAAACCGAACGCATCTCGTCGGCAGGCATGGGTTTGAGTAAAGGTAGTTGTTTATGTAGGTGTTATTGGAAGGGGTATGGAGGTTGTAGAATGATAGGCCGGGTGCATGCACATAGATCCAGACTGCTGTAAAAAGTTGCCTCATTTTCAAGACCGGGTCAACTTTGAAGCCTACAACCGCCTGTAATTCATTTATAGTTTTTTAAACCTGAAACATGATCATTTTAGAACTTAAAAGAAAACACTTATTTTTAAAAGAAAACGGCAAAGTTCTTATAGATCTTCGCGTGCCACCTTGCAACCTTCAGATCACTTTGTGCGGCGGGGTGTATGTGCATCTTGTACACTGAACATGTTGAACAGGTCATACTATAAATACGCTACACTATAAAAACGCTACACTAAAAAAAACGCTACACTAAAAAAACGCTACATAGGCTATATTCGCTACAAGTTTATTGCCTGTTTCTGTGTGTGTATAAGTTTATAATTTATAGAGATATATATTCGCTACTATTCTAAAATAAAATATATATAAAATATATATAATTTATATATTGTTTTTTCTCTAAAACTGTGCAGGATGGAACTAAAACCATTATTATCAATGAGGTTAAGACAAAAACTACTGTTAAAAAAGTGTTTGTTAAACTGAAAGAAGGAAGCTATGTTTATAGAAAGAAAAGAGTTATTGGAAAGAAATCGGCTGGCAAAGTAAGGGCTCAATTTGTTTGTACTTCCTGTGAACGGATGAAAACATATACAAGTTGTTTCGCTACTGTACTGCTCCAAGAACAAGAGGAAGATGACGAATATCATCTGGAGCCTGATTCCTATCCTCATCCAGACAATCATGCATGTGTTTTATCTGGTATAGAAGATCAAGTTTCAAAGTTCCACGAACAAGAATTAGATGAGCTGAGAAATGGTCCTTGCCAGGCAATCCCTGCTCTTTATAAGAAAACCAGGTTTAAAATTATATGTAAACATATTTATTTTTTTACTTTTAGTATTTTAAGTGTGATAC
Source organism: Eurytemora carolleeae (assembly GCF_000591075.1). Lineage (NCBI taxonomy): Eukaryota > Metazoa > Arthropoda > Copepoda > Calanoida > Temoridae > Eurytemora > Eurytemora carolleeae. Next base: position 23,767 of record NW_019396448.1, on the reverse strand, counting down.
ACATTACTTAGCTGAAAAAAAATGATTTGTTTTGTTATGGACAAATTTTGTTATTAAAATATTTCAAGTTTGTGTATATTACTGAAGCAACTTCGAAATTAATATTAACATTTTTAGATCTGTATTCACTCGAGAACTGTCTGTCCGGGAAGAGAAAATTTTGTTTTTGGATTCGATCAAACCGTATGAAGTTTTACAAACTCAAATATACGCCATCAGAAGACTTTTTATCCCGCCAGCTTTCGCTCTGATAATCGAGATCCATATAGTGCTCCACTAACTCTTCTATGGTTTGAAGAAACATTTTTTCAATCCGGACATTATCAGTCCATTACTCCAACTGATTCCAGCATTATAATGAAGCATTACAATAGGATGAATAACTCAACATATCGATTGTTTCAGTCTCAGGTTGCCAGGATGACACTGAGATCTGTCAACTCAGATGTTGAGCAAATTCAACAGCCTGAGATCCATAGTTCTGCAATTATGCAAGTAACTCCAACCTTGCTCCAGGAGAGATTAGATCAAAACAAACCATCGACCCAGTGCAGAACAAAAAGAATGTCCACAACAATTTTAGGCAATATGATGAAAAATATAATAATGCTTATAATTAACATTTGTTTCCAATGAATATTTCCTAAGTATTTCAATTTTTAGATAGTTCCAGCCCCAAAAGAACTAAACTGTCAGATACAACAGATATCACTCATCCATACCAGACCATCACCAGAATTTGTCATCTTTGTAATTTAAATTTTAAACGTAAGAGAGGCTGAAAGAGGTGTGTTTGTGGCCGTTATGTACATGTAAAATGTCATAAAAATAGAATTAATTGCCCATTCAAGAATGAATGACCGGAATAATATGTGGTACACTTATAATTTTTCCATTTATGACTATGATAATTTAAAAGTATATATCTCTTAAATTATAAACTTATGATTTATTTTCAATTTACGACTATGTGAATTTAAAAATCTTATACACAAACAGAAACAGGCAATAAACTTGTAGCGAATATAGCCTATGTAGCGTTTTTTTAGTGTAGCGTTTTTTTAGTATAGCGTTTTTTTAGTGTAGCGTTATTTTAGTGTAGCGTTTTTTTAGGGTAGCGTTTTATAGATACACCGTTGAACAATGGTAAAATAATGTACAGATTATGTACAATCTCAGATTGCATAGTAACAAATTACCATGTGGTACTTGTCTGTACACTGTAAATTGGTCACACTATATAAAGTGAATCAAAATCCAATTTATAATTAGCTAGAACAGGCTGCACAATGAAAATTAGAATACAAATACACACACTACATAATGCATAATGTTGTGCGGGTTGCACTGTTTAACCTACAGTTTATGTAGTATGTGCTAGAAATTTTTTAGAGATGAAACATTATTCTAAATTTGAAACTGTCATTTTCACTGATTTATACTTGAAGACTTTTGAATAAATGGATTTTTCAAATAAAGGTTTTACTTCTTTCATCGCTCTCTTTTCAAATCCAGATCATTAAACACCATTACTTGGAGTAGAAAAGACATAGTTTGGAAATGTTAGAAAAGAATATTTTTGGATCTACATATTTATATTTCCGGTTATAACAATTTGATTACATATTGTTTCACTTTTAATTTAGCATTTTTATATATTTACATTGTAAATTGCAGTGGGAATGTGAGAACTTTAAGGATTGATTTTTAAAATTTTTTAAAATTACATTTAATTATTTAATAATGATATTTCATCCATATGTGTTAGTCGTCTTATCAAGACATGATGCCAAGACTATAAAAGCTTTACAACTTTCCCAGACTTCCCCTTCTGAAGTTAAAAATCTTATCCCCCTTCCCCCCTTCTATATGCTAGCTGTCAGTTGTCACATATGTTAATACAGAAGAGTCTTTCAGGTGGACTTGATTTTTCAAGCTGTGAAAATGTTGTCTTTGGAATATATCTATTCAAAAGTAAAAGAACACCTCTGAACTTTTTTTACAATTAACAATTTTTAATAATTTTTTAGATTATTTAGAAAGAATTTTTTTCAAAGATTAAATTATCTATTTGTTTAGAACAAGAACAACAACAACAACAACAGCTTCTTCTTCTTCTTCTTCTCTTCTTCTCTTTTCTTTATTCTTTTTCTCTTCTTCTCTTCTTCTCTTCTTCTCTTTATTTTACTATTCTCATTAACTCGTCTAGTCTTCTAGTCTTCTAGTCTTCTAGTCTACTAGTCTTCTATTCTTCTATTCTTCTATTCTTCTAGTCTTCTATTCTTCTATTCTTCTAGTCTTCTAGTCTTCTATTCTTCTAGTCTTCTAGTCTTCTAGTCTTCTATTTTTCTATTCTTCTATTCTTCTATTCTTCTATTATTCTATTCTTCTAGTCTTCTAGTCTTCTATTCTTCTAGTCTTCTAGTCTTCTAATCTTCTAGTCTTCTTGTCTTCTAGTCTTCTAGTCTACTAGTCTTCTATTCTTCTATTCTTCTAGTCTTCTATTCTTCTATTCTTCTAGTCTTCTAGTCTTCTATTCTTCTAGTGTTCTAGTGTTCTAGTGTTCTAGTCTTCTAGTCTTCTATTCTTCTAATCTTCTAGTCTTCTAGTCTTCTAGTATTCTAGTCTTCTATTCTTCTATTCATCTAGTATTCTTGTCTTCTATTCTTCTATTCTTCGATTCTTATATTTTTCTATTCTTCTATTCTTCTATTCTTTTATTCTTCTATTCTTCTAGTCTTCTAGTCTTCTATTCTTCTAGTCTTCTAGTCTTCTAATCTTCTAGTCTACTAGTCTTCTATTCTTTTATTCTTCTATTCTTCTAGTCTTCTATTCTTCTATTCTTCTATTTTGACGTCATTTAAAAGTATAACTGCATAAATGAAATGTCATTAAAATGTTCATAGATATAATTTTGACTCCATTTAAATGTTAATTGACATTATTAGAAGGTCAGTAAGATGTTAAGTGACATTACTAGAAGGACATTGAGATGTTAAGTTATATTATTAGAAGGACATTGAGATGTTAAGTGACATTATTAGAAGGACATTGAGATGTTAAGTTATATTATTAGAAGGTCATTGAGATGTTAAGTTATATTATTAGAAGGTCATTGAGATGTTAAGTTACATTATTAGAAGGTCATTGAGATGTTAAGTGACATTATTAGAAGGTCATTGAGATGTTAAGTGACATTATTAGAAGGTCATTGAGATGTTAGGTATCGTAAATATGGATCTCATTTTGGGTATATAATTTAATATTGTCATTATGATGACTCAAAACATTCCAAATGACATGAAACAAACATCAAATTGACATAATTTCAGGATATTTGACATCAATCTAACGTATTAAAATGACATCCCATTGACATTAAAATGAAAACTTTTTTACATTAATTTGATGTCTTTTTGTGATGTTAAAATGACGTTACTATCACTCTAAATAGATGTCAATTTGAGGTTAATTTAATGTCAGTTTTCTTGCTTGGCTACCCTGATGTTCCAGACTGAAAAGAATATTGTGAATTGTAGAATAAAAATTTTACACAACTTTTACCTTTAGATTGAAAACAAAAATAGCAAAAACTAAATTTAAAAACCTTCATTTAACATGTTTATGCTATTCTTCGATTTTGATGAAAAAAGATAAAAAAAAAAACATAAAAAAGTGTTTATCAATCAAATATCATCCCAATCACACAAAGTTATTCAGAAGTATAAAACTTCAGTTTGTTGATTGCCTCTTCAATGTTCCTGAGAGAGAAACTTATAATTAAAGTTTATGTATTAATAATTTTAGGAATCCATGTATTCACATTTTATTGGTTATGTTTAAACTAGAATTTCATGTTTTATTCCTTATTTGAACATCAATAGATAATTAGATAATTAATAGATAGGAACAATCATCTATGTTTAAACATCAGAGGCCGAATTTAAAGAATTTGAGCGGCGGCTTAAATTTAAGTCGCGGTTCAAATATGGTTGGTTTAACTTAAAATTATATTCAATGTTTCAAGATTTCAACCAGCACTTAATTGAACAGGTTTTTGGCGGATTTGAGACGCCGCTCAAATTCATTAAATTCGGACACAGATATGTTTATATATCTATAATTATATCACCAGAAATTTAGACCAATCTGTACATGCAGTGTTACACTGTACAGGGTTCTTGAGAAAAATGTGTTAGAAATGAAGGGGAAGATTTGTTCTATATTCACAAAACCTCTCACTGCCATCTTGTCAGGTTTTCTTAATTAGTAATTTGGATTAATAGTAATTTTGCAAATGTTGTAGATTTTCTTTATCAAATTCTTTATATTTGTAAGATGTTTGTACGAGATTAGTCCAGGAATCTAGAGGAGAGAATTAAGGTGGAGATAAATGAACCCGGAGATTCTAGAACTAGAACCTGCAGACAGAGAATATATTTCTCCGTAAAATATAGAATCCCTCCGTCCTACTCCTACCCGTCCACAGTAATGCACCAGTCTACATAGTGAACATATAGGATACAGAATACACTGGATACAGGCTACACTAGACTACTAGACACACGATACACAGGACACGTTGAATACACATAGATTAAAAAATGATCGATCCAGTAGTCAGAACTTGTAAGTTGTGAATCTCTGGACCAAGGCGCGCATTGACTTTCATCTCATGTTGACCTGCAGATTAATCTAATCTCCGTGATGGTCAAACCTTTTTAATGGGTGATTAAGTATTGAGCCTCAGATTTAAAAGTGCCCACATTGGATATCGAGATCATGAGTTTAAGATTAACAATACTCTGCACTTAGGTTCAGACGTCAATGCTTTATCTGAACTTACTTACTTTATTTAAACTGACATTTTACAAAAGGAATTGAGTCTTTGCTACAAATTCTGATTTTCTAATCCCTATATCTTAACAACACAATGTTGTAGACCTTAGATATTTCAAACTGTTGATTTGGCTAGATCAAATGATCTACGTTTGAAATATCAAAGGTTTACATATTTAGGTTGCAAAGATATTGGCATTATCAAATTTGAGTTTGTGGCGGAGACAAAATTCCTTTACAAAGATTTTTCTTTAAAATAAGTTTATAAAAGCTTATTTTCCCACGTTATTAGGAGAAAAATCTAAAATTTGGATTGTTAAAGTGCAGATCGGTTTTAATTGGTTAAAAAACGATGTAGGTCATTATAATTCAGTCAGCCAACTACACTAGAAGGGATGGTACGGTAAAGACAAGACTACTGTCCTTTTACTGGTTCGGATCATGCAAATTTTTAACTCATGTCAGTTTTTGATAAAAGGCATGAGACAACTTAAGGTCGTCTTTAGTTTTTCAATATTAATAATCGACAAAAAGGGTAAAAAAAAACCGTGTGCAAAAAAACTTCCTTAAATGAGGTCTAGCTTCTTTTATTTTTAAAATTTTAAAATTTAAAATTTTTAAATTTTTAAATTTTTAAATTTTAAATTTTTAACTGCAGATTGTGTTAAAAATATAAAAATAAAATATGCTGCGCAGAGCAAAGATAATAAATGTTAATTCTCTTGTACGTTTTATTTTGCTTACAGAAGTAGATGTTTTACTCCTTTTAAATCTAACCTTTAAACGATTTAGAAAAACACGTGTTCATACTTCTAGAAAATTCTGAAAGTATATAAAAGTGTTGTTATTTTGTAAAAGTCTAAATTACTAAAGAAAACATATTAAAATGCAGGGAGCGGGAAAACTTGATAAATAACGGTGAAAATTTGCATAGAAATGAGAATTTTAATTTCACAACTTGAGAAAATGCTAAAATAAATGGATTTTATATCCTTTGTATCCATTCTTTGTTGTGCTTGGCGTAGAAATTTTGTATTCTTTATCCGTATTTTTTGTTTCCTCTATATTGTGCCATGTATCTTGTATCGTGTATCCTGTTCCTGCATCATGTATCTTGTGTATTCTGTATTCAGAATATCCTGTATCCTGTATCCAACTAACCTAGACTAAGCTGTACTAAAGAATTTTTATTATGTTAGAATTATGTTTATCTGTTTGGGTGTCTGATAATAACTTAGCGAACCCTTTGACCGATGTGTCTCATTTTTTTAGGGAATTCGGTAGAACCACAGAAAATGTTTAAGTTTTGTTTAAAAAAACTGTTAAGTGATATGGCTGATTACTTAGAAAATGTTAAGTCATCCGACAAAGCTGGGTTTCCAAGCTAGTAAAAATGTTTATCCAGTTTCGTATTTACTTGTATCCTGCAAAAGTATAAATATCCTGTATCCTGTATCGTGTATACTGTGTATCCTGTATCCTCCTTTCATAAACAAGAACGAACTAACTGTTTTACGTGTACACTTATGGTCGCTATTTCATAGTTTCTAAAAAGATCAAAATACATTTCTTTTTCGAAATAAAAAAAGTATATATTAGACTGTATTGATATCAATATCAAACGAGTTTATTATATAATTATAGTCTAGGATTTCTAAGCAATATTATCCGTATAACCATATTTCTTATGCTTTTTCTTTATAATTTTGTCAGAAACCAATACATGCAGTGTTCAGTCGAAATTGTTATTATCGTGCATAACACTATCAACTTTGAAATTAACTGAAATATCACTCAGCCCCCCCCCCCTCTCACCGAAAATTGTACATGAAGAGCTTTTATTTTTTAAGCTTTTAACAAAGGAAAAGAGTTTGTTCCCATAAACTGTAATTTTCTTATTTGTATATCTTTGCAAGTTGCAACCTTGATACACCTTAGATATTTGCAATTTATTAGGTTAAATGGTTGAAATATCATCGGATTACACCATCACGTTGCAAAGATATAGGGACTAGCAAATTTGAGTTTGTGTCAAAAACTCACTTCGTTTAAAGAATCCGATTTTATATATGCAAAACAGAGTTTATTTTTAAAGGGGAATATCTCCATCAAAATTTAAGATATCCAATTTTTGGAGTTCGCGATACCACGGTGGGGTATTTTATGGAGTCAGGGGGGGGGGTGGACTGGTTTTTGCCACAATACTCCTCTTTAGATGCATTGGTCTGTGTTTCATGATGAGAATTTGGACAAAATGAATATATTCTGATAAACATTGTATCAATTGTAGCTTGTATTGATTTATAATGATTTAAATTTATAATTACTTTTTCCGTTCATATATTTATCCTTGAATGGATCCTGTAAACCCGCAATTTATTTAGATGTCGTCTTTGTTAAAGCGAGCTATTTCGGAAAAACTATTACTTTATAGCTTTTTACAAAGATGCAGGGGTGCCACAAGCCTGCCCAAGTAATGGTTTGGGCTCTGATTCGCAAATAAAATACCCATTTTAAGAGTTTTCAAGGAAATCATCAGTTTTCCGTCATATTTCAGAACTTAAACTCAACATTACGATGACATAGAGACTCAAGCGACCGAGCCTTATTTGACTCGAATAAGAGTTTTATGATGTAAACTCAACATTGCCGACCCCCCCCCTGTCACTCCATCGTGTCCTACTTGAAGGTTATATTTGATTATATCTGGAGGAAAAGCCTTGGTTTGGGTTAGAAAGGAAAATTTACGATACAATAAGATCTTCAGAAGTTAAATTTGGTGTTTTCAAACTCGGGATCATGAGCTTAGATATTCATTCATTTAATGGAGGGATAACGCATTGATTCTGAAATTTAAAAGGGTCCACACTGTACATCGAGAGCGTTCAAGATTAACAAAATCCACACAAAGATTAGATCTCAGTTTTTATAGAAGACGACAATTACAATCATAACTAATGGAAGACGTGAATTTAGGCAGAGTTATTGGTATGACTTTGCAATACTTAATTTATCCAGTTTTCAGTTAACACCAAAAATGAACAAAAGCATTTTTTTATTTGGAATTGCAAAAAAAAATTACATATGAATTAAAAAACATGAAAAAATTATTTTTTCTTTATACAATTATTAAATAGTGTCAACCTTAATTAAAATATATTCTACTCTATTATCTAATTTGACATATAAATGTTTTACACCATCATTTTGTAAATATATACAGGGTGTCCCACGAAACATGAAAGTTGGTGAATAGTTGGTCCTCCATAATTTGTTAAGTTCTTTGATACCAAAAAGAATAATAAAATATATTACATGACAGTCATATTATAGTAAAATTGATTTCAAAGTAAAATAAATTTGAGTAACAGATCCTTTTGAAGGAATAAACTTTAAAAAGTATTTGACACCTTATATAAAATATGGAAGACGACATTCAAAACTGTTTTCCAACTGTTATGTTTCGTGGGACACCCTGTATAATGATTAAAATATTGAAGTTTGTGGGAAAGATTCCTTTTACGGATTATTTTTATGAAGAAATTTTTTAAAATTACAGTGGTCCGTTAAATAATGTTGAATGTATTTGTATTAAAAATAACAATTGTTTTTTTACCATTTGTTTTCAGTTTTCCCTTAATAATAGAACATTCTAGAGTTTTCTACTCCTTGTATTAAACACTTAACCTTTAGTTGTATTAACTAATAAAAGAAAATGAGAAAGTGAAAAAACTGTAATTTATGATTTAAGAAATTAACAAGGAGACAAACTAAGTTAAATGAAAATATTAGAAACTTATGTAATAACAATAAATATATTTTGCTGGCGGATCTCGAGATTTCTGTTGTTTTTCTTGAATATTTTCTGGAATATTTTCTTTAAGGTTGAACTGGGACAGACCCCTTGAAACTGTTGAATTACTTTATTTTGCTCCTTGACAATATTTGAACCAAAACTTGAGTGTTTTCTCACAAAATCTAAATATGCAAACTGTAAATATAATATTAGAACTTTTCCTCCCACACTGGTCGTTTTGTCGTCTACTCTCTACTCCCTCAACTCTTAATAGGCTGGGAGGAGGGGGGGGGGGGGGGGGGCGTCCCCTCTGTAGTTTTTTTGTCCTAGCACTCTCCTTTTCAATACTATCACCGTGACATTTTTCAACTTTTAATGAATAGTATTTTAAAGGATATTTTGTAACAATTTCTTTAATGCATAGGGTAGAGTACAGGGCCGAAAAATGCATGTAGAAAAATTTGCATATGTGTTTTAAACAAATAAATACTTTTACATTTTCAGACCCATTTTTTTGGCATTTTTTTCAACCATTCCTAGCACCCAAACTATTCAAGTTATCGGTCTAATTTTTTTTTTCAATGAGCTGACCTTTAAAGATTGGGCTATGAACATATGCATTTCAATCATATATTCAGACCACCCAGCCTTTATAGGGTTAATTCATATCTTTCTGTCACCTCCATACTCCCTTAATCCATAACTTTCTGTCAACGCCCTACTCCCTTAATCCATATCTTTATGTCTAGTCCATTATCCCTTAATCCATATCTTTCAGTATACTCCCTACTCCCTTAATCCATATATTTCTGTCTACTCCCTATAATCCATACATTCCTGTCTATTTCCTACTCCCTTAATCCATATATGTCTGTCTACTCCCTATACTCCCTTAATCCATATATTCCTGTCTACTCCCTTCTTCCTCTAATCTATGTCTCTCTAACTCCCTATCCTTGAATCCCCTGAAGTATCATTAAATAGCAAGTGTGCCAACAGTCTGATAGATACTTACACGTAATTTCATACCATAGTAAAGATAGATAGGTAGATAGATAGATAGATTGTTATTTAAAAAAAAATAGATGAATGTAAAGGTTTGCAGAAAGATTGGTAGTTTTGAAAATAGATGAATTGATAGGTCTGTATGTAGATTGCTAGTCTTGATTTATTGATAGATTGGTAGTTTTCAAAATAGATGAATTAATAGGTCTGCAATGTAGATTGATAGTTTGGAAAAAAGATGAAGTAATAAGTTTGCATGTAGATTGGTAGTTTTCAAAATAGATGAATTGATAGGTCTGCAATGAAGATTGGTAGTTTTGAAAAAAGATGAAGTAATAGGTTTGAATGTAGATTGGTAGTTTAGGTCTGCAATGTAGATTGGTAGTTTTGAAAATAGATGAATTGATAGGTCTGCATGTAGATTTGTAGTTTTGAAAATAGATGAAGTAATAGATTTGAATGTATATTGGTAGTTTTCAAAATAGATGAATTGATGTTAGCATGTATATTGGTAGTTTTCAAAATAGATTAATGGATAGGTCTGCAATGTAGATTGGTAGTTTTGAAAAAATATGAATTGATAGTTTTGCGTGTGATTGGTAATTTTTTAAAATAAATCAATTGATAGGTGTGCTTGTAGATTGGTAGTTTTGAAAATAGATGAATTGAGTGGTTTTCATGTCGATTGGTAGTTTTGAAAATAGATGAATTGATAGGTTTTCATGTCAATTGGTAGTTTTCAAAATAGATGAATTGATAGGTTTGCAAGTAGATAGATAGTTTTAAAATAGATGAATTGATAGGTTTGCATGTAGATAGGTATAGTTCTAAAAAAGATTAATTGATAGGTTTGCATGTCGATTGGTAGTTTTGAAAACAGATGATTGATTGATAGGTCTGTATATATATTGAAGGTCTTTCCAAAAGTTTTGAAAGCTTCGTTACCTTCAAATATGTTTAGGAAATCTGATGCCGAAAATGAAAATTTCGAAAAATTAATTAACAACTAAAATGTTTTTTATATAAGATGTAAATACTTTTTCTTTAAATATGAACAATTGATAATTAAAAAATACGAAAGATGTAAAACAGAATTAGATTATTCTTTGAAGGGTGTAGAGTCACATAGACTGTAGGGTCTTATCATAAAACTTCGAATATAGTTTTAAAACACCCAATCTGATTGGTTGAAACAAAATTAAAAGCCTAAATCCAAGGAATTAAATGCCCATTTATCTTTCGCCGAATTATCTTTCCAAACAATCATCGAGTTCAGTTAGCTTGATCGATCTCGTCCTATATAAGCTTTGTATTTATTGACTCTGGAAATTGCAAATTTCGTAAAAAGTATTTTGTTTTTACATTTTAAATGTGTTCAGAGAAGATGCAATGTGAAGATATTTAAACATTTATATGAAATTAGAAATATATATTAAAACAACCAAATTACCCCCACCCTCTGAATGAAATTAAAGTACACAGCATGAAAGTAAAAAAGGGTAATAATCCAAGATTGTGCGAACACCTCCATTACTAAAATGTTCTGCAATCTTACCCTGTGGTTTTGACATTCTACTGTCTTCAAAACATATGTAGAGGAATTTCATGGAATTTGAAAATATTGAAAAGTTTGAATCTGAAATTGAATAAATGTTGTAGACTTTGTACTTCAACAAATCTAGCATAAATTGTTTTATAATATTTTACATTTTGAATTTTATAACAAAGGTGGGAACACAGAAATAATATTAAAATCTTATCTAAATATTTAATTAGTTAAATCTTTATTTCAAACATTATTATTTTCAAAATATTTTTCCACATTTTTACGATTTACCTTTTCTGCGCCTTAACCTTTAAAATTAGGCAATAATTTGTTGAAAATAATTATGCATTGCAAGTTGCCACTCTATACCCAAACTGGGGGGGAGGGTTTAGAATCTAGAATCTACAATCTAGAATCTAAAATCTAGATTGTGAAATAAGAAAATACTGAACTCTGTTGAACAATAAACAATGAGGAACTGTCTTGTTAACCTTTAACCTTGTATCATCTATTTTTTTAAATTTGCTTTAGCAAAAATACAGTTTTCTCAAATATGCGATGTCCCCCATTTTATCCTACTTCCTCCGCCCCAAAAAAATCTTCTGGATTTAGAAAAGTATAGAAGAGAAATCTACAGATGTATTAAGATCCATTTTAATAGAAACACAAATTATTTTTAAAAAACGAAAAAAGATTAGAAACTCCAAAGTGAAATATGGTAGAGCTATTAGAACTAAGATAGAACTGAAATATACTTACTGAAGATGTAATGAATGTTCACAAAACTAAGTTTAGTGAATTTGCGTTCTTTCCTACATTATACAACTAGATTAAATAGAATGGAAACTAAGATACAACTGAACTGAAAGTAAAAAATAAGATATAGAACGGAAATCCAACTAAGAAAGATTGGAAATCCAACTATGAAAGATTGGAAATCCAACTATGAAAGAACGGATATCAAACTAATATAGAACGGACATCTAACTAAGGTAGAACGTAAATTATACTACGATAGAACAGAAATTCAACTAAGATAGAACAGAAATTCAACTAAGATAGAAAGGAAATCCAACTATGATAGAACGGAAATCCAACTAAGATAAAACGGAAATCTAACTATAATAGAACGGAAATTCAACTATGATAGAACGGAAATCCAACTAAGATAGAACGGAAATCCAACTGATATAGAACAGAAATCCATCTATGATAGAACGAAATCCAACTAAAATAGAACAAAAATCCAACTTAAATAGAACAGAAATACAACTAAGATAGAACGAAATCCAACTAAAATAGAACAGAAATCTAACTAAGATCCAGTAAACTAAATTAGGATGATGAATAAATGGCAAAGGATTTGATTGGACTTGAAGCAGTTTCCATGGATTAAGTTAGTTTTATATATTCCCTACACATATAAAAGAGTATTTTTCCGGTAAATCATTGGTGTTGCAATTAAAGAGGGATCATTTTATTTGTTTTGAAGAACGATCGTTTAAATTTAAAAGCGAAGAAGAAAAAACCCAAAACGGAACGATCGTTTTAAAAACTATAGTTTTTGAAAAAGACTGTTTTTTAAAAATAAAAAAACGAAGATGTCGTTTTTTAAGTTTTATTTCGTTGTTTCGATAACAAAGGTAGGACTTTTTAATTTTGATGATCATTATCGATCGTTAACGATCGTTAACAACGTTAACGTCAGAAAATATTCAGTATATTTCTGTCAATAAAAATCATCTTAGACAATATTCATAAACTCTTATTTCTGAAAAAAATTGAAATAAATTGTCATAAAACAATTAACAACCCTAGTAATTTGTAGATAGATTTTGAAACCAAACCCGAAATAAATCAAGAATGTAAAGAAAGGAAAGTTAATTGCAGTCGTGTATACTCTGCGTACATATTGAAACCAGTTCTCTCTGGGCGGAATTTGTAAACAAGAATTGATGCATCAGTGTTTGTTTAGTATCCGAGGAGGTTAAAATTTTGCATTAAGTTTTGATAATTTTAATAATTGACATAATAGTTTCCTATGACCAGAATATTTCATTGATTTTTTGATGTGAAAGATGGATCCCATGTCAGGCTTCGACATCCGTCTGTGTTAACATTAGCGCCCAGAGACAGTAAGTACACTGTAGTACAAAAGATGTGCACTTCTGAAATAACTTTCCATGCATTACATTCTTGAAATAAATGAAGTTTTAAGTATTGGAGAAATTCCGTAATGCCTTTGCCGAAATATATTTGTATACAAATTATTTCAAAATAATTATCGCAAAAATGAATGAAAACGATGTGCAGCATTTTCTATGCTACAACATTTTGATATTTTTTTTTTTGCTACCGTCATGTTGCATTGTGCTGTTTACACTTAGAAAAAGGTATGTTTTCTATACTACATTTGGTATGCACAATACACAATACACTATACTTGTTTTTTGATTTAGCTTTTGAGAAGTAGATTTTTGCTTGAGAGATAAATGACAAATTTAAAAATGAAAGTTTCAAACTGTCAACCAGCAAAAATTAACAAAAATGATTTGAAAAAATATCGATTGTTTTGCTCATAACTTTGGCAGAGCTTCATATGAAAAATGTGATCAAAACATGACATAATGCTCTTATATGTTCTTGAACTAACTCTTTTATTGAAAATATAATTCCTTTCTTTTTATTTCATCCTTTCTCTGATTCTACTTGTTCTATAATGAATTCTCTAATCGAAGATTAAATCTACTTGAGATATATTTATTTCCTTTTTCTTTCAAAATATGAGTTTATCTTTTTCAACCTTTCTTGCGTTTACATCAATTTGTAAACCCTAATACTATGTATTCACCCTGTAAAGTGTAAAACCCAATATAATATATTCACCCTTTAAACCCCAATACAATGTATTCACCCTGTAAACCCCAATATTATGTATTCACCCTGTAAACCCCAATATAATATATTCATCCTCTAAACCCCAATATAATATATTCACCCTGTAAACCCCAATATAATATAGTATTCACCCTGTAAACCCCAATATAATATATTCATCCTCTAAACCCCAATATAATATATTCACCCTGTAAACCCCAATATAATATACTCATCCTGTAAACCCCAATATAATATATTCACCCTGTAAACCCCAATATAATATATTCACCCTGTAAACCCCAATATAATATATTCACCCTGTAAACCCCAATATAATAATATAATATATTCACCCTGTAAACCCCAGCTCTGAAACTAGGATTAACCATGATATAACATGGGAAAGCTTTTATTAACAACAGAAACCAATATAGTTAACCTTTATACTAATCTCAGACATTTATTATTATTATTATTTTTTATTAAATCTTTCTTTCGTAACCATGATGCATATATGCTGTCAGCCCTTTTAAAGTTTGATATGGAACGTTTTACGACTTTAAAAGTGGAATTGAGACTTAATTGCAAATCTTTCTAATATAATCAAAAAAAATGTACCACTGTAAAAAGAAAAACGGCCTGATTGGGGGGTATTAACAGAATCATTTACTCAATTCTCAATCAATTAATCAATTTAAATTTTTAATCTTTTTACCTTTGCAACCTGGCGTCCTACAGACCTTGGAAATTTCAAACATAATTTACACAGGAGCTTGGAACTTTTGTTTTGGATACACATAATACCGATATCCACTGTGGACACTTTTAATTCAAGGATTAAGGCTTAACCTAACGGGTAAGATTACCATTCGGGATATCGATTAAAAAATACATTAATTTGCAGATAAAAAAAATCTAGATCAAGCAAAGATCTCGATTCATCCTATGCACGATTTGTCAGCTAAGATCATATGGTTAAAGTTTAAAATATCAAAGGTTTACAGCATCCGTTTGTGAAGATATGATGATTAGAAAATAAGATTTTTGGTGTGTAATTCCTGTTTACAAATGTTATTCAAGTTTCTAAAAAATTGCAAGATTTTCCTCGTAAAAGATTAGATTGCGTTCAATTTTATTTCAACTCGGCCGTTTTCCGAATTATCGTTCATTTTCTAACTGAACAACCTTTCAATCAAATCGCAATTGTTCAGTGAGATCGTTTGTTCAATAAAATCTTTCTTTATGTGAAAAAGCGATAGTTTTTTCCTCTTTAAAACTTCGTTAAAAACAGTTCATTCAGAAAAAGCATTTTTTATTTAAAACAATAATTTTTTCAAGCTCATTTATGGTTAGACTGATCCATAAACGATCTTCAATGATTTAAATCGGGTTTATTTTCGTTCGTTACAAATTGTTATATTTTTTATTTCTCTGAACGATCCAATTCGTTTGATCATCAGTCGTTAGTTTTCTGACCGGCACCAAGGTATTGTTTATTCATAAAGGATCAGACTTCATTTCTTTTGAAAGTTTTCTTTCATTCCTGCAAAATTGTTATTTCTTGTCAAATCTTCCATAATACCACTTATAAAGTCTAGATTTAGGAAAGAATTCAAAACACAACCATAAAATGGTTGTAACTAAAGAGTTGCAGGTTATCATTAAAGTCTTATCCTTTGTGGGTAACCCTGTACTGTAGATATATACGGACAATAAAGCAATGTTTATGAAATATATCTATAAATTATATGAATATATGCATCCAAATGAATCATTAGGGATCAATTTATCAAATACAGCTGTTGGGTTTAAGACAACTTATCCACGAGGGATTCTAATATAGGCAGAGGAAAAAGGGAAACGAAAAAATATTAAAAAGTAAAGCTCCGAGAATACAAATGTTCCATCTATGTCTGAGTATGTATATTGTAAAAAACCTTTTATCTATGTATGGGAATGAGTAACTCTGTATCTATGTTTAGGGAGTGAGTAGTAACCCTGTATCTATGTATAGAGAATGAGTAATTCTATATCTATGTAAAAGCAATGAGTAACCCTGTATCTATGTATTGGGAATGAGTAACCCTGTATCTATGTATAGGGAAGGAGTAACCCTGTATCTATGTATAGGGAATGAGTACCCCTGTTTCTTTGTAGAAGGAATTAGTAACCTTGTATCTATGTGAAGGGAATGAGTACCCCTGTATCTATGTATAGGGAACGAGTACCCCTGTATCTATGTATAGGGAACGAGTACCCCTGTATCTATGTATAGGGAATGAGTAACCCTGTATCTATGTATAGGGAATGAGTAACCCTGTATCTATGTATAGGGAATGAGTAACCCTGTATCTATGTATAGGGAAGGAGTAACCCTGTGTCTATGTATAAGTAACCCTGTATTAAGTAAATACCGAGTCTGAAGATGAAATTGTTATTTTTACAATAGAAGAAAAAGACAAAGGAATTGAGTCATTGCCACAAACTCTGATTTTTTTATCCCTTCATCTCTACATCTCTGATGGATCAAATAATTAAAGATTGAAATATCAAAGATTTACGCCATCTGGTTTTAGAGATGTAGGTATTAGAAAATTGTGATTTGTGGCAAAGACTCAATTTCTTTCAAAATTAAATTAAGTTTTTTTTTAGTTTTCAAGAATTAAAATGTAATCCTGATCGGGCGTTCAGAGGCTTGTTATCGTTTTGTTTTCCATATTCAGTTTAAAGAAAAAGATAATACAAAATTTATTTTGAAATATCAAAATCAATGCACTACTTTCGCTGTTAGAAATAAAATATCAATTTAAAGTTTTGTTGCAATAGGGTGTTTTTATTTCTATTTTAAAGGACCCTAAAAGGAACAATGAGAGTGAGTTGAAGGAGAGAGGGGGTGGGGAGTAATTACCAAAATTCCCCTTCCCCTCCACTTTTCCTAATTATCCACACATGAACGTCTTATTTAGAAACAGAGGGATACAAGGGGATACAGAGGTATACAGTGGGATACAGAGGGATACAGAGGAATACAGAGGGATACAGGGGATACTGAGTGATACAGGGGATACAGGGGGATACAGGGGATACAGGGGGGATACAGAGGAATACAGGAGATACAGAGGGATACAGGGGATACAGAGGTATACAGAGGGATACAGGGGAAACAGAGGGATACAGGGGATACAGAGGGATACAGAGGGATACAGGGGATACAAAGGGATACAGAGGAATACTGGATATACTGAGTGATACAGGGGATAAAGGGGGATATACAATGGGATACAGGGGGATACAGAGGGATACAGGGGTTACAGAGGGATGCAGAGAAATACAGGGATATAGAGGAATACTGGGGATACAGATTGATAAAGGGGATACAGAGGAATACAGGGGATACAAAGGGATACCGAGGATACAGGGGATACAGAGTGGTAGCTCACTCTAAACGTCAATACTCTATAAACCTAAGAGAAAAATAAACAAAGAAGACGACATGACGCAAAGGGGAAAACCTTGCTTTCTGCTGAAACAAACAAGAAAAAAATTAGGATTATATGGAATTTTACAACAAACAAAAATACACTTTAAGTTAGAACTGCGATCTCTATGTTGATTTAAAGGAACTGTATGCTAAATTTCATGTGACCCTTCATGCAAAGATGTCATTGCCCGATTTACAATGGTGCCCTTAAAAGCCTTCTCTAATCAAGTATAATTTTGAGTTTTATTTTCAATTGTGGAGGTTTCTTAACAAAAGTGACTGGGTATTTCTACTGCAGAAAAATATTGGAATTCTCAAAAAAAACATTTTCAAATCCGGAAAAACATTTCACATTATTGATCAGATAAAGGTTTCAAGGGTACAGACTACAAATATAAATCGGGCAGTGTCATTAATGCACGGAGGGTCACTTAGAATTACTTAAACACACTCTTTAATCAACCCTCACTGAAGAGAAAGGAAACAAAACTTTTTGATACGAAACCTCCTGTTCCTTGTTTGATCCGATATTTCAGTAAAACTGGTTTAATTAGACTGTCTTCTAGCTAATGAATAAAATAAAACTAATGAATGTTCAAGTAGACTCAGTAGAGCTATTTAATAGACTGATAGGAGTCATTGAAGAAATGAGTTGGCACGAACCTTAAATAAAGAGAAAATAAAGAATATTTATTTGAAATTTTGCAAACATATGTTCAAAAAATTTAGCTAAAAGTGTTTTTACAAATTTCAAGGAGATGGTCCATTTAAAAGAAAAAATAAAAGAAAATTTTGTTGTTAATTCTACTAACATATCTTTTTTATGACTGATTTATGATAAACACAAAGTGTAATTTTAATGATCTTTTTAATTAAGAGAATATTCATCAGTACTTTGGTGTAATTTTTTTAAAATTTGTCAAGGGTCCAAATCTAGTCAAATTTTATCCCCTCAAGACAAAATATTTTTCAAATACTTATATTCTCAGGATTAAATTTTCAAATTAAATGTTTATATTTCATAAAATTTCAGAGAAAGAATGGAAACTGGATGAAATGTGAAGAGCATATATTTGGAAACTATTATCCAGAAAAATATTTAATTCTCAGCCAAGATGTTTCATATTTGTCAGGTATTGTATTTCAAATTCTCAAAATGTTTTACTTTTTAAATTTGTTCTTATTAATAAAATATCATCTATTCCCAGGGGACCAGGAGTGTAACTCAAACAATTTAAAAACAGTAAAAGTTTAATCAACTCAATTTTTTTTAATGTGTCTTGACGTACATCTTTAATACACCCCCTAATAGTAATACTCTCCAAAATTTATTTTTTATACTATTTAATGTGAGTTTCTTAAGGTAGGGAATTATTTTTTAGTTTTAATTTTTTATTTATAATTTTAAAATTTTGTTAAAGATTTTTTTGTTTATCATCATTTGGAATGACGTGGGGTCAACCTATACAGAAATATATTTTCAATAAAATGTGGAACTAACACCTACTTTATCAACTCTATGAGGTTTGGTCCAGCATCGTCACCAAATCTTAAGTATTTGTACATCACTTTACTGTTATAGGACTTTACTGTGCACTACATCTATTTACTATTGAGCTGGTATTGTTTAAGGAAAAGTGCACTATATCTATTTAATATTGAGCTGGTATTGTTTAAGGGAACGTGCACTATATCTATTTAATATTGAGCTGGTATTGTTTAAGGGAACGTGCACTATATCTATTTACTATTGAGCTGGTATTGTTTAAGGGAACGTGCACTATATCTATTTACTATTGAGCTGGTATTGCTTAAGGGAACGTGTATGTGCGCCTCCTCAGGTGAAGGAGGGTTTACTAAAGGAAAAGTACTTTACTGCTATGGCGAGGTAACTGTAAGCTTGAATACAAAAATTAAGAGTAAAACATATTTCTGTGAATAAAACAAGAATAACTCCGTCATTCGTTATCAGCCTATAGTTTAACGGTTACCGTTGTGAATTGGCTATGCTAAATGGAGGGTCACATGAAAATCCGTTTGCAATCCCTTAATTCTGATCATGAGACGAAACTTTGCGTTGCGAAATAAATCTGTTTCCTGTAGGAAATCAAATTCAGACATTGAATCGTGAGAAAAATGTATATTAATTAAGTTCTGAACAATACTCGATAAATCATGAAATGCCATGAAATTAATATTTTAAGGTTTAAAGTTGGTCTTTTCTTCTAATCCATGCAGAAATATAATATTTTTGGTCTTGAATTGGAAAGCCATGTATTTGGATTTTTAATAAGTTTATGCAAATCTATAGTTAAAACAAAGTCAGGTTTAGGTTAACCCCTATGATCCCTCTCGAAATTTGCAAAAATGTTTTACTTTTTAAATTTGTTCTTATTAATAAAATATCATCTATTCCCAGGGGACCAGGAGTGTAACTCAAACAATTTAANGTACAGGGGGGGGGGTTGTTACAATAAAGTTGGAACTATTTTTAGATAGAGATAAAAAGTTGAGTAGAAACAAGTGAGAGAAGATGAACGGGGGGGGGCGAGGGGTAGATAAATTTTTAATTTATAAGATAAAAGAACTAACGAGTATGGATGTGGGTAGAAGATAAAGGGGCCCCAGGGGGTGAATAGGAGCTTAAGTGGAACAAATTATCAAAACTTCATTTATAATTTATATTGTCACGTTTTTTTTAAATGTCAGTCTGAAAAAGATAACTAAATGAATAAATAAAAGAATATATTATTTTGCTTGTGAAGAAAGAATAGGAAAAAAATTATATTTCCTAATAGGAAAATGGAAGAAAATTATGTCTATTGTGCAGAATTAGAATAATTCTTTTTTTTTATTGATGAAGAAACTAGTAAAATAATCCACATTTTATAATAAATAAATAGAAGAATGATCTTTATTTTTAATAGAAAAAGAGAAAATGCCAAACCTTGTGTTTAGGTTGTTTTACAGAGAGATCTAATGCGGGGACAAGAAGAGGCTCCATCAGCTGAGGAGCAATCTGAGATTTATCTTCTACAAATTAGTCAAATAGTTGCTCTTGTAGTTCTTATATTAGCAATGTAAGTCATACAGTTGGCCTTGTAGTTCTTATATTAGCAACGTAAGTTATACAGTTGGTCTTGTATTCCTTATACTAGCAACGTAAGTCAAATGGTTAATCTTGAGGTCCTTATAAACAAGCAATTTAAGTAAAGCAGTTACTCTTGCAGTCCTTAAACTAACATTGTAAGTCAAATATTTTCTCTTGCAGTCCTTACATTTGCAATGTAAGTCATACAGTTGGCATTGAAGTCCTTATATTAGCAATGTAAGTCATACAGTTGGTCTTGTAGTTCTTATAGGCAACTTCCCAGCTGTGCAATATCCCATGCGGCAACTTCCCAAGTCTGTCCTAGCCGCAGCGCTCGGCCACTATCCTGTTCTACCAAAAGCGCATGGTCCCCTGGCCCATCTTAGCCGAATCACTCGGCCCACATTGCAACCTGAGGCGCCTCAAACGGCCTAACCTAACCGCTTGGGAAATTACACATTTGGGAAATTGTCATTTGGGAAGTCGCTCTTGGAAAATTGCCTTGGGGAAAATACCTAACACCCCCCTGCAGACAAACTTAAGGGTTCTCTCCCTTTGATCCACCTGTAAAGGTGGGAAAAAACGTTTCTCCCCAACCTTACCTTTATGCAGACATAATTCCTGTATTAACTGTTGTTTATACCGTCCACAAATTAAAATACAAGTTTCCACTTCTTACCCTCTTTTTCCCCTCCTCTCAATTTCTGTATTAAAGTTTAAAGGTTCTCGAACTAATTAGCAGAGAGTTGCTTATTTTCCTAAAAGGGAATACATACAGGGTACTCCACAAAGAATGAGATTTTAATAAGAAAGACAACATTTTCTCCCTTCTCCCCCCCACGGCTCAAATTCTGTTTTATCTGTATGTCTATCTTTGGGTACTGTTTATAAAGGGTAACTGGTATGGGTTCATTTTTATATTAAGATATTATTTCCCCTATTTTAATAATACATGTCCTTTGGATCTGTTACTTTTAATATCAATCGTCCTAATCTGTAGATTAAGTAAAACTGAAACTCGTTATAGTTATTACATCTAAAAGTTATTTTAGTTACCTGTGTTAAATATGATATATAACAAGGCTTTTAGGCTGCTGGTCACCTAGGGATGGGTCGTTTCCAATTTTTTGAAAAAAATGATCTTTTAAATTTAAAACGACGAAGAAAAAACGAAAACCGGTCGTTTTAAAAAAAAATATTGTTTTTCATTTAAAAAAGGATCGTTTTCAAAAACGATCGTTTTTTTATCAAACCGGCGCGTGTAGGTAGTCAAAAATCATTAAATTCGGTCCCTGCATCTGTAATAGACGCAATTCTTTCTTTTTTAACTTGTTAAATATGCAATAAAAAGATATTTAAGTTAGGATTTAAGCCGTCATTATATTCAAAGAGTTTCTTATTCTTTGTGAATATCCCTGTAAGGAAGAAGAGTAGAGAAGCTAAGGAAAATATTGACTTGCTGAAGGAGGAATGATATTCTGATATCAGAGACTTTAAAGCTGCAGGGGGGGGGACTTTTAGAGAGTACAAGGGGTACGGGG
>NW_019396448.1:0-1350 GCF_000591075.1 Eurytemora carolleeae | reverse complement strand
TAGCAATGTAAGGCATACAGTTGGTCCTGTAGTCCTTATAATATACTAGCAACGTAAGTCAAATGGTTAATCTTGAGGTCCTTAAACAAGCAATTTAAGTCATATAGTTGCTTAATTGTAGTCCTTATACTAGCAATGTAAGTCAACTAGTTAATCCTGAAGTCCTTTTATATATTGTGAGTTTAGTAATTGTTCTTGTAGCCCTTATATTAGCAATCTAAGTCAAGCAGTTACTCTTATACAGTCCTTAAAATAACATTGTAAGTCAAATATATGCTCTTGCAGTCCTTAAACTAACATTGTAAGTCAAATATTTTCTCTTGCAGTCCTTACATTAGCAATGTAAGTCATATACTTGCTCATGAAGTCCTTATATTAGCCATGTGACTCAATAATTAGCTCTTGTACTCCTTAAATTAGCAATGTGAGTTTAATTATTGCTCCTGTAATCCTTATACTAGCGATTTAAGTCAACTTGTTGCTTGATCTTGTAGTCGCTTTACTAGAAATCTATGTCAAAAAGTAGCTTTTTAAGTCCTAATAAAAGCAATGTAAGTTCAAAAGTTGCTCTTGTAATCCTTATACCAGCAATGAATGACAAACGAACGAAAAAAATTCAAAAACGAACGATTTGAAATAGTTTTTTTTTAATGAACGAATGATTTTTCGGAACAAAGTTAAAAAAAAGATAGTTTATTTTGAACGAACGCTTTGTTCAAAAACTTTGAAGAAAATATCGTTTTTACTGAAATATTTTGCGGGGCTCCTTGTAAGAAAAAATGTGAAATAATCCTCAATATTTCCAATATGGTTTCCTCCTAGATTGATAGTGTTGATCTCTATCCGGAAAGGGCTCAGCAAGATCCAATCCCAGGTTATATATTGTTCATTTATTCAATACTATTTATACATTATATATTCTACTAGACTTCAGGCCACTTTTCGACCATCTTTCATTTAATAAATACAGATTTGTGTTGCTGATCTCTCTTTGTGGGTTTCTAAAATTTTGATTACTATTTTTGAAAACAATTTTTGAAAATTTCAACTGGCCAATGACCTTTCCTGCATCAGGTTGGTACCTTTGCACAAAATAAAATCCAATCAAAAACGCCATTTTGACGTTTGGGACGGGGAGTATACCTGTGACAATATTATTAAAGTCGTTTTTTTTCTAAAAAAAAAAACATTTTTACAGCAGCATTTTAGAGTTTAATAGGCTTAAAGAATATAGAATAATTAGCATACAATACATTTCTGGACGCTTTTCATAATCGTAAAGAAACTAGATACACTACAGATTTTTGTTAACGATTTAGATACTGTTACGCGAGCCATGCTGCGTATAGA